>NC_037285.2:13201887-13504918 GCF_000002775.5 Populus trichocarpa | reverse complement strand
GTTATAGTTTTGCCCTCTTTGTTGATGATATATCAACTTCAGTTTTTATTCTTTTAATTTCTAATTTTCGTTCTTCACCCTTTTGTAGAAATTTTATTTGTTTTCAATTTCATCATTCGATCCCAATTTATAAATATTATATTTTCTAATTTGGTCCCTAATTTTTTGATTTCTAGTTTTTTTTTCCTTGACCCTTTAGTAAAAGTTTTGTTGTTTTTAATTTTATCTTTCAATCCAAATTGATAGTATTATATCTTTCAATTTGGTCCTTATTGTTTTGATTTCTTTTCTTAGACCTTTTGAAAAAGTTATTATTCTTTTCAATTTTACCCTTCAATTATAAATTTGTTTTTATTTTATATGTCAATTTTGATCCTTATTCTTTTGATTTTTTGAGTCTTTTTCTTAATTGATTTTTTTCTTTTCAATCCCGCCCTTCAATCAAATATAAAATTTATTTGGTATTTGAATTTTGACTCTCATTCTTTTAATTGTTATTTTTTTAAAATCCTTTTGCATAATCAATTTCTTTGTTCAATTTTATCCATTTAATAATTAATTGAGAATTGAACTTCAGGTTTTTTCAAATAGAGTGCTTCGAGTTTAATGACCCGGGTCATAACTTTAAAAAGTTAACAAGAGTTTTTTTTAATTAAAAAAGGACTTTACAATTTTCTTTATTTTTTATGAGGTTATTTCAAAATTATGATCTGGACCGTGAGTTTAGCGAGATATTTCGGGTTGGCTCAACCCTAATTATCAGGGTTACAGGTTTGTCATGCTAACTCGAGATAATCAAGACCGGTTTTTTATGTCATTTTTTTCTTTTGTATTTAATGGACCATGAATTGAGATGCATCGTTTTTCCTATTTTGAAAAAAATAGTTTTTCCTCAGGTTATTCTAATCACTTTTCTTTTTAAATTTGATTCATCTATTGTTGTTTCTATTTTTTTTTTGTCTAATTGAATTAAAGCTAGCTTATTCAACCCAGTTAGGTTCTATGACCCGAGTTCTAAATTTTTTTGTTTTTTTAAAAGACATGTTTATGACAGCTGGATATTATTTTTTGCGCAAAACAATGGTTCAGCCCCGCGACGAAGCACATGCACCAAAGCTAGTATAATAGTAAAACAAAAGGAAGAGATAAGTATCAATATCATTATGCTTCGATCCAAAAACAAAAAAGAATTATCATTACATTATAACTAGATAGGTGGCTTGCACTTCACCGCGAGCCGAGTTAATTTTTCTATCATGTAAAAAAAGTATTTTCTGGCATTGCAAGCGTGTTTTAGAGAAGGGGAAAAATATTCACGTTCATTTAAATGTGAAGACAAAACAAGAAAAATGACAAAACTTAATTTTAAAAAGAACCTGATTTTAAAGGACAAAACCAAAAAAATATATATATATAAAAAAAAACAATCCTAAAAAAATGGTCAAGTTAACTGGCCAAACCTGCTGACCAGGTCATGAGATCAGGTAACCTAATTGAAAGAAAACCGAAGAAAATCATAAAGCCTATTAAAAAAACAATGTTGAAGGATAAAATTAAAAAAAATCCAAAAAAAACAGCAACGATGTTAACCCCATGTTAACCTTTCAAGCTCGTGATCCAAGTCGCTAGACTAAAAACAAACCATTCGAAAAAATTACGAAACTCAATTCTCAACAAATCAAATGTCAAATAATGATTTTAGAAAAAAATTTATTTATATAAAGGGATAAAAAAAAGAACAATTAAAAGAATGGAGACCAAATGTGAAACAAAAGTAAATAAGAGGCCAACTTAGAATTTTAAATTGAAAGGTAAAATTGAAAAGAAAAATTAAACTAAAAAAAATCAATTATATAAAAGGATAAAAAATAAAAAATAGTAATTAAAAGAATGAGGGCCAAATATAAAATAAAAATAAATGAGAGGAAACTTAAGATTTTAAATTAAAGGATGAAATTAAAAATAAAAATCAAATTCACAAAAGAATCCAGAATAAAAAAATCAAAATTAAAAGAATGAAGACTAGATTTAAAAAAATAACAAACCACAATTATGGATTCAATAGTGAAATTGAAAACAAATTAAAATTTGACAAAAGAGCCAAGAACTAAAACTAGAAAAAAAATAAGGATTAAAGTTGAAATATCAATAAATAAGATGACAGCTCTAAAATTTTGAATGAATGGCATGAATTTCAAGGGTAGAGAGAAAAAAAAGAAAAAGAAGGGGTCACCGAAGACACACCATCGTCTAAATCACTACACGCACCACCCTAAGTGGAAGAAAGGTCTGTTGTGCTTCCAACACCATTGTGAAAGCTAGTGTTTGGCTACCAAATAGAGCCTAGCATACCTCCGGAATGACGTAAGCACTTCCACGAGCCAACCCTTTTTGTTTTTATCATATTATATATTTATTAAAATACAAAATTGCCTCTCAGTCAAATCCATAAAAACAAAAAAAAACATGGATGAAAATAAAAAAAACACCCTTTGATGCTAATTAAAGAATTTTTTCTTTCAAGAGTAATATGGTTAATTTACCGTGTTTTGAAAATGAAAAGGACTAACAAAACCCCTAAAAGCTAGCAAAATGAATTTTTCTTTAAAGGTTAATTCAATCATTTTATTGTGCTTGAAAAAGAAAGAAAAATACATATTTATTTCCAATCAATTTAATAATAACAAATAAACCATGATCAAAAACCATATTACCCCTCAAAGTCAATTCAATAATTTTCTTCACAAATGGCAAAATAATAATAAAAATAAAAAATTCATGGTGGCTTATGTCCTGGGCTCCTCTATTTTGTTTTTAGTTCGATATATGGGCAGGGCTCAATTCGATATTAATAGGTAAGAGAAAAGCATCATTATGCTTCGATCCAAAAAAAAAAAAGAAGTATCATTAGATTATAATTCGACACACGGCGAGGGCTGAGTTGAAAAAATCAACTAATCATGGCCCATCAGGATACTAGGGGTATGGAGGGTGGGAGGCATGCGCACTGGACCCTTCTCCCATATAATATAAAGTGCTTGAATTTATTCAATTATATATTATATGATGCTCTTGCAAGCGACAAGAAGCTGCTACAGCTTGAGAACAATTCTTGATCTCTACTTTCTGCGTTAATATTACATGCAACTCAATCATTATTGGTTAATATGGTTGTTGAAGCAAAGAAGAACAAAACTGAATGCATTGATCTCGATCCATTTAAGAATACCGTGTCGGCAGACCGACATCCAGTTTTTCTAGGGTAAAGTCACGTAATTCCTGTGCCTCCTTGAATGTAGTGAAATTTATCTCTCGTTCTCAACCAACACTACCACTGTTTTCAATCAACTCACCAGATTATTCTAGTAAACCAATTAGAGGCGACGTTAAATATAGTCCACATGCTAATCAGTTTCTCTAATCGATTTAAGAGTGTCTAATCGCTGTTTTTAATTTAAGACAAGTTATGATAAATCAAGGCACAATTAAGGTAATTACATGCTCCGACCACACCCGTATTATTGCATGTCATAAATGGAAAGGAAGGGCGTATTTTAACATTTTTGACTTGACAAATAAAAATGTTGAGCGGGGACTTAATTGATAAAATTGATAGCTAGAGGACTCAGACGGGGAGATATATGTATAGTTAAGAGACTGATCTGAGGTTTGCCTAAGAGAGAAACAGTCATTTGATACCTAACATAGTGATTAAAAGCATGGACATAAAACCCAGCTCGACTTCGAGGGTTTACTCGAGACTCGAACTACCTGAAACTTTAATCGAGTTTTAAATGGTCAAAATTCAGGGGAGACTTGATACTTTTTTTTATATTTTTTAATAAATCTAAAAAATATAAAATTAATTTGTAAATATTTAACCTCATGTATTTTTTTTATAACTTAAATACACATGGGTTTTTTTTTAATTTTTTAATGTAGGGTAACTATATCCACACATGTACATATATATATATATATATATATATATATATATATATAACCTTTATTTACATAGATTATTTTTTATTTTTTTTATGGAATAACTATATATATATAAAAATTATAAATTATATACATATAAAATATTTTTAAAATTTTTTTGAGCTGATCTAGGGCAAGCGGTTTGACTCCTGACTCAGCCTTTTGGCCGGGTAATATCAAATTTAATAACTATTATTAGGAGAAATAACCTGGGTTAATGCCGTAATTGAAAATGGATGGAATAGGTAGTTGCTTAGAGAGGACGCGCAAACAAACAAACAGACTTTGTTGCTACTACTGTTCCACTCACTCACTATCTTCGTTTTTCTCTCTATAAGCGTTTTAACCAACAAACCGAAACCGAAACACAGAGCCACAGTGAGAGAGAGAGAGAGATCTAGAGGGAGATAATTTCCTGACAGATTTAGAGAGAGAAACTGGAAATGAGGGAACCAATTGAAACTAACAACGGATCTCCTCCACCTCCACAAGCGTTGCTCGAGAGGCTTAAAGATTATGGCCAGGAAGACGCTTTTGCCCTCTGGGACGAGCTCTCTACTGAAGAGCGAGAACTTCTCTTCAAGGACATCGAGGTCAATTCACCCCTTCTATCTCACTCTATTAGATCTTCCCTCTCTTTTTTCTCGCAATGTTAATTGAATTTGGATTGTTAATTGCAGAGCTTAGATCTTCCAAGGTTGGATCGGATAATTCGATGTTCGCTTCGATCTCAAGGTCTCCCTCTGTAATCGTGTTGAAACTAATTGATATGAATGTGTAGTTCATAACGTGTGATTTACTGTCTCGTTTCGTTGATTAATTTACAGGGCTACCGGTGGTGGCAATTGAGCCGGTGCCGGAGAATACCGTGTCGACGGTAGAGGAGAGAACAATAGAAGAAAGAGAGAGATGGTGGAAGATGGGATTGAAGGCAATCTCTGATGGCAAGCTGGCTGTTTTGCTATTATCTGGTGGCCAGGTACTATTTATCTTTTTTTTTTCATTTAGTAATTAGCGCTGAGTTGTTAATTTTCCTTTTCCGTTTATTCTTTTCTTTTTGGTGAATTCTATACTTTTGAATATTGAAAAGTGGTTGTTGTTTGTTGCTTGATGAAATACATTCCTACATCTCTTTTATTAATTTATCCATCACACTTTAAAAGCATAATTATGGCATGCTGTGTACTTTTGGGATGATTTCCACACGAAGACAATTTGATGATTGGGTGTGTGTGTGTTCAATTAATGATGTAAAAGTAGGAACGAATGAGTGAGCAACCAGTCACTGTTTACTTTATCAAACACTGTTAATTGAATGAGTGTTCCATGAGGTTTGCCTGTCTTTCTTTCTCTCTCTCTTTCTTTCGGGTGGTATAATGTTGCTTTTATCGATGGAAACCCACTTTTGACAGTTTGCTTATGGATATGTTTAGATAATAATTTGGAAAGCAAGGGCTGTGATTTGTTCTTTAGGATTAATTATTACATATCTAAAAGATGCTTTAGGCAATTATGCACACTTTTTTCATTAGAATATACTGTATCGTATATCTATTTTATATACTCACAGAGGATTTGTAGGCAGATGTGCCCTTTTTTTTAAATCATATGTACTGGGATCAATTATTGCAGGAGAAAATTATTGAGCATCATTAGATGTGGATGGGAGCATGTTGACATGCCAATTATCTTGAGATAGAACAATGTGCGAATTTAGACATATATCATCCAGTTCCATACCAGTAAAATTTCGTCGGAAACTAGTGGAACAATTACAGTGATGTTCTTCAATTATATATATATATATATATATATATATATATATATATATATATATCTGTAAATGTATTGGGGCCATTTATTTGTGGACCAGCATCTAACTTTTGGGGGACCACAACAGAGAAGGTTTTAACTGCCTCCTTTCATCCCATGATTTATACTAGAACTCTTTACTATGTTGAATTACAAAAAATATCCGGGATTGATGTATTTTATGCTGGGATTGTTGCAGATAACACATTCTTGCTTGTGGTTGCATGTACATATGATCTTTTATGTTCCGTGTCGTTACTCCTTTGTACTTTTTTAACACTTGTTGCATCATTTCTAGTGTGAGTTGACAGATTTTTTGGTGTGTTTTTCATAACTGAAATATCCAGGGGACAAGGCTTGGAAGTTCAGATCCAAAAGGATGTTTCAGTGAGTAATTGCCATTTTCTGCAATTGTAGTTTCTTTGCTAATCCTGTCTTGTTTAGTTAGCATGTTAGCTAGCAATTGGACAAATGTACACATACTCACATGCAAATGCACTCAGTAAATGTCCGAGAGAAAATGAAGTGCATTTAAATATTGGTACTCATTTATTATGTACAATTGTTGAAGCAGAAGAAGATTTAGTGTCCGAGTTGGCTATAAGATAAAAATCAAGTAAAGAATGGCTTGGATAGGTGATTCTGCAACTCAATAATTATAAATTTGATTCTGGAGCATTAGGTTGTAATTTTCTTGACTCTGCAAGTCTGCAAGTTTTCTTAAAAAAAAAAAAAAAAAAAATCGAATGCATTTTTTTTTAATTAAAGAAATAACAATAATCATTTCCTTGAATTCCTCCTTTTTGCTATATGTGCCTAGATAACTTTAAAGTTAACTCCTCTCTAATGTAAAAAGTATGTTAGGATGCCCTATCTGATATATACTAGTTAGATATATCTGAAACTGAGAGCTTTAGTGATTTGAATATGAAATATATGTCAAAATTTTCAGATATATATTAACTTTTCAGATATTGGACTTCCATCTGGCAAGTCCCTTTTTCAACTTCAAGCTGAGAGAATTTTGTGCGTCCAAAGACTAGCAGCTCAAGCTTCAAGTGAAGGTGAGGTTTTATTCTTAAAGCTCTGAATGGCAAGCCTTATTTGACATGCTATCCCTAAAATTTATCACGTGCAGGTTCTGGTAGTTCAGTTTCAATACATTGGTACATAATGACCAGCCCGTTCACTGATGAAGCCACACAAAAATTTTTCGAAAATCACAAGTACTTTGGCCTTGAAGCTAATCAGGTATGGAAGCTTCATCTCATCAACTATCTAAAAGTACTCATCAGTTATTTCTTATACTTTTTTGCTTAATTTGAAAGACATTTCGTGGATGCAGGTTACCTTCTTCCAGCAAGGCACCATACCTTGTGTTTCCAAGGATGGTAGATTTATCATGGAGACTCCATTCAAAGTATGGTCTCTTTTTGTAAATGAGCTTAATTAGAGTCTTTAAAGATTTTGTTTATCCAGTGTAGATTATACGGTCCCCTGGATTTTTCCTGGAATTCTTGATCATTTTGATGACTTCTATTTGCCCCAAAATAATGATTTTATCTTCCCATGTCTTTGAAGGGTCTAAATTTATATCTTACTTCAACTTTCAATTGCATGATCTTGATTTTCTAAAATCAGGTAGCTAAAGCTCCGGATGGGAATGGAGGAGTATATTCAGGTATCCTTCCAAAATTGAGGGCAACATGCTGGAGACTCCCCCCGCTTTCACATTATGACATTGCTGCTTATTGCTTTGGTTTTATCCTAATTTCTCTGCAGCACTGAAATATTCAAAATTATTAGAAGATATGGCCTCAAGAGGGATCAAGTATTTGGACTGCTATGGAGTTGACAATGCACTGGTGATTTGTTTTTTCAGTGCTTCAATTCTATAAACTTTTATAAATTTTCTTAATTAAAGAAATAATGATTAGGGTATTGAAAGCAGGTTCGTGTAGCTGATCCAGCTTTTCTGGGATATTTCATTGATAAAGGTGTAGCGGCTGCTGCAAAAGTTGTCCGTAAGGTAGTAATCTTTATCTATATTTGGATTCATTTAAGATCATTAATAAAAATATAAGCTGCTGCTGCAAGAGTTTGGCTCCACAAGCCAACATAGGTCATAAGAATGAAAGACATAAACTGTGGTTGAATATTAATCTAGAAAAGTTAGAAGCTAATCTTCTGTGGATATTTTTGATCAAATGTTGGATTTGGTCTTTTTTTAGTACAACAGAAATTCTCAAAATTAGTGCTGCTTAATAACTATAAGCTATTTGATTACAGGCATACCCCCAAGAAAAGGTTGGTGTTTTCGTAAGGCGTGGTAAAGGTGGACCTCTCACTGTGGTTGAATACAGTGAGCTAGATCAGTCACTTGCTTCTGCAATCAACCAACAAACTGGACGTCTTCGCTTTTGTTGGAGTAATGTATAGTCTATTTGTATCTTCTTCTTTTAATCTCTTATGTTTGCATAATTCTTATTATTGCACTTCCAGATGAGAAATTCAAATCATTTATTGCTAGAAATTCATGAGTTTCTTGGGCTCAATAACTTTTGATGTTAGACATGAGATTACAATTTCAGCCTTTATTTTCTTCAGTTTTTTTCTATTTAATTGGTTTTAATTTCACCATTTTTAACCACTTCAATTATAGTTGCATTAGGCTTCTATCGATGATTTTTGGAGTTATGTGAACCGGTGTTCCTATGCTTTAGAAGCTCATAATGTCTTAGTTAGATACGCTAGGCGAGACTTGTCATGTATTTACTTTGAAAATTGCAGCGTGTCATAGACTTCTGTTGAGGTGAACTATTGAATGTAGTTCCAAAAAGGCTGAGAGAGGAGAGAGAGCAGGAATGAAGTTCCATTCTTTTGCATCAAACTATGTGCTATCTTGTTATCACATTCTCCGAATGTTGTCTTCCTGAAGCTGAACTATTGTGACTTTTGGTTTTCAGGTGTGCTTGCACATGTTTACTGTGGATTTTCTAAATCAAGTGGCAAATGGCCTCGAGAAAGACAGCATGTTAGTGACTCTTGATTAAATAAAGTTTAACTATTACTATCTGATATGTCTATTCTTTCCTGCAATTTAGTTACATGTTTTGGGCTGAACACCACTCCTCTAGCATGATTTTGTTGATTAATGCTCGTTTTGGGACCGCATAATAGCAAGCGGGTCCACGTAGTTTGCATCTGCAGTTCATATTTGCTGCATCATTGACGTACTTTCTAATTTCTATATATATTTTGTCCAAAATGGAAATTGTTTCAGCTCCTTTGCGGTGATATTATATCCTACCTACACCTGTTTGGTCAATGCATACAATCAATATGCTGTATATGATTTGTCATGTTAGAATAATACATGTGATGATGATGCTGCAGAACTAAGGTCTAGGTTTCCAATTGAACTTTGCTTTAAAATTTTGAAATAATACCTATTTATTAATTAGTGTGAGGATTTTAACATGCACATGCATTGTGAATGCAGTTACCATCTAGCTGAGAAAAAAATCCCTTCTATTCATGGTGGTACAATGGGATTGAAACTAGAGCAATTCATATTTGATGCATTCCCATATGCTCCTTCAACTGCTCTTTTTGAGGTGATTTTATTTACAACTCTTGCTTCATCAACCCTTGTTCCTTTTTCTCTCTACACTTTAAAATTGCTATAACCGAAGTGCAGGTACCACGGGAAGAAGAGTTTGCACCTGTAAAAAATGCCAATGGGTCAAATTTTGACACCCCCGAGAGTGCTCGGCTGCTTGTGCTTCGACTACATACTCGCTGGGTAGTTGCTGCAGGCGGCTTTGTAACACATTCAGTGCCTTTATATGCAACTGGTAATTTTATGCTTTATTTTGCTTGCTTAATCATAGTAACATCGTGGAAAACAAGTGAATGCCTATAATAAACCAATAGGAATATAATAGAGGAAAAGGGAAAGAAGGGAGAGGAGTGGTACTTTAAGAGTTTAAACTGAACATGTTTGTTATTCTGGATAGATCATAGAAGACCCGTAGATCACTTCTTCTTTTAGTGGTATTGGAGGCTAACCAGGAACAAAGGCTCCGACTAGCTTGGTATTATCTTCTTTTGTTTGCGCTAGAGACAAGATTGATTCCTGCTCAATCATTTGGGTTTCCTCTGTTTTTTGCCAGTAGCAGAGGGGCTTTTTTCTAAGAGAAAGGGAGACCTCTCCCATTACGTAGCCTAATCATTACCTAGTAAAAGATGGATTGTGAATTTAAGTATGCCTTTTCAATTTAATAATTTAAAGTTTAAACTCATACCAAGTTGTCCACCTTGTACGGGTTCATTAGGTCTGCTCTGTAGCATTTAGCTCAAGATTGGTCCTGCCTTGTGTAAGTTGTGCTTTGTAGTTTTGAGAACTAAGATCAGCGGGATAAGTGGGAAAGAGCTGTGGTTTGAGAGGTTATGACTTGGTTTAAATCACAGTTCTAGCTTCTAAGAAGCATTCCCAAAGTATAATTAATTGTCAATTTCTTTGCCTACTTGGTGTACAGGTGTGGAGGTATCACCACTTTGCTCTTATGCTGGAGAAAATCTAGAAGCCATATGCCGGGGAAGAACATTTCATGCACCTTGTGAGATTACATTCTAGTTGAATTTAATCCAAGTATTCTTAATTTGTGCGGCTCCCATTGGAATGAGGTTATGCATCCCATGCATGTGTTATGATAGATTAGCGAGAGAGATAAAGTTGTGAGAGTTTCCAGGTTTTGTTATATCATATGGGCATATTATTATCAGTAATTTGTTATATCATTGGAATGTTGCAATTTTATTAATGTATATCATCCACATTATTGTTTGAGCAATGGTTTTTTTTTTTTTTTTTTGTGAGCAATGATCCCTTTTGAAGTTCGACTAATGGTTATTACCTGTATCTGCCAGCGTAATATCGAGCTTTCCGTTATATACTGTTTTTCTGTTTTTCACAGCCAAAATAATGGACGATTTGATGCCTGTAGCTTCTGTGCCCCTCCACCGTCGATTAAAAAACGTAGACGTCAGAAAAATTAAGCATTCCCCTCTTTTTTTTTTTTTTTTTAATTCTAATATAGAATAGAGTCACCTGCAGGCCACGGCAGCCTAGAATCAAGGCCCAAGCAAGCATGCATAGCAGCAATTGATAAAGCACTCATCTACTCAGGGCCAACCCTGCCTGACTCTCAGGATTGAAGAAATTCTACCTGCATTTTACGCAGCCTAGATCTAGAGAGTACAGAATGCATCTTATACCGTAGTTGCTCCCTGCTAGCATCACAAAATGACTTGGAACATGAAACAGAGCAGGCCAGGTTCTAAAAGAGAAAGGGACCTTCGAGCTCTACCACTGCTTCTGCTGAGAAAACCTCATGAGCGAGACACCAATCATACTTTCTTTAGATTCTGTCAAGCTCCAAATGAAATTCTGAACATGAGATTACTAGAATGCCTTGTGTAATTAGACCATAGGTCTCAACAACAGATTCTTGTTAGGACAGCAGTTGCATGGACCGACTTTTTTCTCCCATACATGCAACCCAACATGGATGTTAGACATCAGAAAACTTCAAAGAAAGATGATTCTCTCTCCAAGCAGCTAGAAAGGCTTCCAAAAAACCAGGGTTTACAAGTCCATCCACGAGTTTATATAGCATACAGAATAAGCAGAGATCGGACTTAAGAATCACTTGATCAAGAAGAAAATTGCCTTGTACATTTATTAACACAAGTCATCTGACATGTTACATGGTATACACTTCTTATCTGAGGAAACATGTCCTTGAAAAGGCTCTGCTTGAAGGAATCTACGAGTTATTGCTTTGAAGGAAGCTACAGATAGCATCATGGCTGAAAGAAATGATTCCATGCATTAGTAACAATTTTCACGGAGAAAAGGATTGCCAGGCATTTCAATGATAGGGCAACACCCCAATCAGAGGCTCCATGCCAACCAATTGATGCTGTAAGAATTTGTATACAGATTCAGTTGTCATGGCAGCTACTCTAACAATAACACCTATTCCCTGTAGCAGCAGAAAACCAGAGGCTAGTTTGTTACATTCATATCTACAGGGCATAACAAGCAACGGTAAAGATCAGCAAGCTAGTTCAGAAGGTCAATTTCCAGCACTCTTTCAATGTCAAAGAGAATGAGACAAGAATGACTGTTATATCACCATATAAATTGTATCATGGCAGAAAGAAAAAAAAATAACATACCTTTGGACCAAAGACACTGCAAGATGCAATAAATGATGGTTTGGTGAAATGCCTAGAATTTGATTGTGCGCAGCCACTTAAGCCAGTGAAAGGAATGTGCAATTGCTCAGACATCATCCTTTTCACATTTTCTTGAACTTCACTTTGAATATGCTTCAGCTTTGGCCTGCAAGAAAGAAATAACTAGGTCATAAACCATCAGCTCATCAATCACCAAACTACAGACAAGTTACACCACATAATGAAGTATCTACCCCAAGAGTATGATCATTGCAATAACTTGGTAGCCCCTCATGCGTTCAGTGATAGGAGAAATGCTTTGTTGCTCCAACAATACCTGTAATAGAATGGTAAGCCAATTCAAGCAACAACTCACATGATTTGAGTATGAAATGTGACCACAACAAAGGTGAAAAATGATACCAAAAACTAATGAATGGAGGATATCTTTTGAATTATGCTAAATGACGAGACAATTCCTGCTATTTGTTTTTGTTGGAAGAACTGGAGAAAAAAAGTGGAAAAACAAAAAAACATACAACAAAAGAAAAGAAGGAAAAGACAATCACAAAGTTAGAACGTAGGCTTCTCCCAAATGAATGTGAAAGGACAGGTCCAATGAAATATGCATACAAAAAGATCATATAAACAGCGGAAAAGAAATGAAGTGCATTATTATCTAGCATCAAAAGTGTTTGAGAATAATACAAATCACATCCTGTGACCTCACCTAACAACTTAGGTTTTTAAGTGAGATGATTATTTAGTATGGTATCAGATTCTTGTTGATCAAAAGATCACAAGTTCAGATTTCATTACCCCAATTCTCTCTTCTAATTGAAATTAATTAATGGCACTTGGTAGTGTGGGCAAATCATATCCTAAAGCTTCTTTTAACAACTTAAGCTGTTAGGTGAGATGATTCTTTGACAAAAAAAAAAAAATATTGGTGAGGAAGAAAGCTAAAAGAAATAAACTAACTAATAAAATACGACACATTAAAAAGTTGGAGCAGCCTTGGACATTTAAAGTAAAACAGAAATAAAGTGACCATGCAAAAAGATAAATATAGGGAAAAAACAATGGCATCTAAAAAAGCAGTATTTCTATTGATGAACAAGGACAATCCCAATCTGTACTATAGTGATGCAGAAAGAACATTACAGTATCTAGAAATAAGGGCTGATTATCATCCAAGAATATGTTGTTGGTGCTCTTATAGAGATCAAAATCCCATTTCTCTCCGCTTTCATGACGCCCACTGGTAAACCAATCAACAATTACCAAATTGGAGTCCAGAAGCACTCTGAATACTTGTTTTTGAGAGTATCTTGCAGTTGAAAAACAGGTCACTGGATCTGGAAGGATAGCCAAAAGAGCATCGCTGCCAACTGTTACCTACTGCATGGCATGAAATAGCCACTATCACTTGAAAAGACCATCAATATAAATAAATAGTGGAGTTTCTTATGAACTTTCTCGCCTGACTCAACAAACATTTCTTGTGCTTCGAATAAAAAAAAAACGAAAAATTACTAACTTGCAGCCAATTTATTCCACGAACAACTAGAGGTTCAGAAGAAAAATAATTATTGGGACATGTTTTCAAGTGAAAAAAACACAGTATAATCAACAAAGCATCGCTGAGAGCATAATGTGAATATCATAAGATTTTCTATTAGATGTTGTAATTACCATAAGCTTTGAAGATAACAATGCATTTTGGTCAAGATAATTAATTCAGCTTTTGAAAGATCGCTACCTCCAGGAATTGTGCAGAACATCTGGATCCCACAGACTTGTAGACCTATTATTCAAATAAGTTCAAAGGGAATAAACATTCATGTATTGGATTAAGCAAAAATTAGAGATATAATATCAAGGATTAAAAGAAAAGTCACATTTATCAATGAAAAAAAAACCCTAAGGAAATCAATAAAATCAATTAACCTTAGTGGAAGCTTGAGTTGTGAAGACAGTGGTGCATCCATCTCCAATTTCAAATTCACATGATATAGAGTCCCCCTGCACCCAAAAGAGAGTACATAAATAAACAAATTAAAAGGCCAAAAGAACATATATATATATATATATATATATATATATATCGAAAACAGGATAAGGGCAACAGCAGTAATCAAGCATAGATCGAAGAAGAAGAGATGGAGGAGCATTAGCATACAGAAACGATGCCACCGCCATAAGTGAGGGAGTAAATCCAAACGGAATCAGTTTTACAAGGACCCGCCTAACAAGAAAAGCAATAACATTCAGGAGGATAGTCTTAGATTGCTGACATGATCATAATAGATAAGAGTAGCAAACGAGAAGAGAGGAGGTTAGTTGGTTACCTTAGAGGGAACGATGAATTTGAGAGGATACTTAGAGAAGCATCTTGTCACTGTTGATTTCCCTCCTACCTTTTCTACTACTACCTTCCCTGTTCTTTCCATCTCTCTCTCTCTCTCTCTCTCTCTGCCTCTGCATAAAGTCAGCGCTTCACTCAGTCTAAGTAACAAGTCCGGGTCACGACTCACGAGGGGGCGTCAGTCGCTTCTCTTTTTTTTTTTTTTTCATATTTTTGACAAAATTAAATCTCTTGATAGAAATTTGGAGAAATGGCTAAGCTTATAAGATTAATATTCTATCTATTTTTATATCTTTAATTGAGACAATTAACAAAGAAATTAAAATAAAATTAACATTACGGTAAAAATTGCGTTGTCGTAGTTTGTTTCAACTTCTAATTTTTTTTTTTTTACTTTACTTGTCTCTTTACCAGTATGTTTATCTTTTTTTTTCTTATTTTTATCTTACTAGAGATTTCTCTTATTAATTATTGTTTTAATCTATTTTTCTATGTAATTTATACTAACCCAACTCTCTCTCTCTCTCTCTCTCTCTATACACACACACACACACACATGTATATATCATACGAGTTTCTTTTAATATTACTAAGCCTCATGGTTAACGTGTTAACCTTTGGGTCACATATTAATATTTATATATTTTTATAATAATAATTAAGTAAAAATTAAATAATGATATGCTTGGTTGAGATTAAATTTAAATAGATTTATAAGAAGATCATCAACAAGCATGGACAATTAAATGAAAAAATAAATCAATAAGTTCAAGACACAAAGCAAATGAAGACTTAGTTTTTAAGGATTCATTTTAGTACTTATTATGTAAATCTTTTATATCTTACTTGATAGCACAAATTAAAATGAATTCACACAAATCACATTGCATGCATTATAGGATTGATATGCTTATAGTCGGTTCAAGATTTACCATGCTTAAAATTGTTTAAACTAGATTTTAAGTTGAACTAGTCGGTTGCTTGACCATATCAAGTGAATTGGTCGGCCACTTATTCATTAGGGATGAATATATGAGAATTTGCAGGAACTGACCGACCGTTTGACTTGATCAATCTGAACCGGTTGACCATTTTAGTTGTCAGCAGAACAATAAGCTATAAAATGACTAATTTTTTACTAATATATATATATATATATATATATATATATATATAATTAAAAAATTAAAAATAGAATTTGAATATATATTATATACAAGCTATTTAAGAACAAAAACAACTTCAAATCATCAATCCTAAATCATACTTATATTTATGCATTAAAACCTTCATATTCTTACACAAAAGTATAAATTCTCACACTCACTACACTTAAACACCTTCATACATTCTAAGTGCTATTGAGTGAGCTATAGAGATATAAGTTTCAATTATATTATCTACTCTTTGAAAGAGTATTGTTACATTTCAAATAATTATAATCCTTCAAGAGTTTAAGTGAAAAACTCTTTATCATTAGTGAGGTACTTCATCAAGGTGAAAAATCTTGAAAATGGTATTTCTTCAAGTGGTGAAAAGGGCTTAGTGAGGATTCATCAAGGACACTGTAATATTTGGCTTGAATTAGTAAAGAATACAATACTCAAGATCAGTTTGGTACTTAAGGTATGGATGTAGACTTATCGAATCACGTTAAAAACCGAGTTTGCAATTTCTATCCTTATATTCTTTATTTTAAGCACTTTAATTATATTGTCGGTTAATTGTGTTTAATTGAGTTAATTGCAATATTCATTATTATTAGTGAAACATCTAATTCACCCTCGTAGATGTTATTGTTGCTTTAATCCTAGAATAACAATTGGTATCAGAGCTAAGTTCTCATTTATATAAGTTTGCTTAGACTTTGAATAGAATGACAAACACTAGTTTTAATATTCAAAATAAAGAATCATCAACCTTTAGGTCACTTTTCTTTGATGATAATGATTATAATGACTATGTCTATTGAAAAGCAAGGATGATTATATATATTCAATCTATTGATTATGATTTATGGCTATCTATTGAAAATGAACCTCACAAGCCTACTAAAATTAAAAATGATATAACGGTTCCTAAAGCCAGAAGTGATTATACCGATGGTGAAAAAAAAATGTTATCTATAGATGCTAAAGTTATAAGTACTTTGTATTATGCATTGAGTAGAAATGAATTCAATAGGATCACATCATACATGAATACTGGAGATATATGACATGCATTAAAGATAACACATAAAATAATGAATCAAGTAAATGAATAAAAAATTGACATGTTAGTGAATCAATATGAGTTATTTAAAATGCTTTCAAATGAATCCATAACTAGTATGTTTACTAGAATGACAACTATCACTAATAATTTGGATGATCTTGGTAGAATTTATACTAATGTTGATATCATGAGCAAAATTCCTAAGTCTTTGCCAAAGACTTAGGAAGCAAAAGTGATGGAAATCTGAGAAGCTAAGGACCTCACCAAACATCTAATGGAAGAACTCATCAGATCACTTATGACTCATGAAATCACCATGGAAAAACAAGAACTAGAAAAGAAGCCAAAAAAGAATTTGGTATTTAAAATCATACATCATGTTGATAGTGATTATGGTGATGATAAAGATGAAATGGAGGAGGACATTGCACTTATCACGAGACAATTCTAAAATTTCCTAAGAAAAAAGTAAGGAAACAAAAAGTTATTAAACTTCAAGAATGATGGAAATAAAGAAAAATATAGTAAGGAAGCATTTAGATGCTATAAGTGCAACAAGAAGAGACATATAAAGGTTGATTGCCCTCTCCTTCAAAATAAAAGGAAGAACCTTCATCACAACGAGCAATAAAAGAATTATGGAGTGATGACTCAGACTCTAGCTCAAGTGATGGTGGAGAGCATTTTGCAAACATGTATTTTATAGCAATTGAAAGTGATAATGAGGTAATTTCTTCGGATGATAAATCCGACCTATCTTATAATGAATTATATGATTTATTTGAGACATTGTATGATGAATACAAGAAGTTAGGTTCCAAGTATAACTTATTGAAAAAGAACTATACATGTTTACTTGTTAAGAAAGATACTTTTAAAAAATAAAACATGCATTGTAATTGATGATTGCATTAAGATGAACCAATTTAAAGAGGAAAACAAGGCTTTAAAGGAAAAGGTTGATAAGTTGAACACTACCTAGTTAAATTCACTTAAGGTTCTAAGATTTTAGAAATCATATTTGTTAGTTAAAGATGTGTTCTCATAAAAAAAAAGGTTTGGGCTATCAACCTAAAAAGAATTAAAAAAAATTAAAAAATTACTTTGTAAAGCCAAACAATCATATGACCCAAACTAAACATGTAATTATTGTAGAAGCATTAATCACTTGATTTATGTATCTCCTATGAAAAAGGACAAAGTTAATAATATGACTTGGATTCCAAAAAGAACAACCACTAACCACAAAGGACCTAAAAATATATGGGTACCAAAAACCTCATCTTGATTTTGTGTGCGTAGGAATCAAGGGAATATAGAAAGTGGTTTTTAGATAATGCTTGTTCAAGACACATGACCAGAGATGGTTCATTGTTCTTAAGCATTACCAAAATCAATTGTGGAATTCACCTTTGGAGACAACTTAAAAGGAAAGATCATTGAAGTTGGCAATATTAGAGGTAAGTCATTTCCCTCTATAAAAAAATTATTTCTTGTAAATAGTTTAAAATATAATTTGCTAAGTATTAGTCAATCGTGTGATAATGGCTACAAAATTATGTTTGACCATGTATGTTGCGTAATCCTTGAAAATGATAAAGTTGTAATTGTTAGTAATAGAAAAATAAATGTTTATAAGATTAAAATTGATGCATGCATGAGAATATAAAGTTATCTTGTTGCTAGCATTAATGATAGTTTTTTTTTTTACATAGAAGACCAGGTGATATAAACATGGAGATGACTAATAGATTGAAGGAGTGGAATAAAGTAGTTTTTGGGAACATCTTTTAGAGGAAAATAAAGGTTCTTGCCAGTTTTGGTTAGATCTAAAAGGTTATTGCTAAGGGTGGTAATAACCATTTGTACAAGTTAAAAAATGAGTTGACTAGTGAATATAATCAAAATCTTAACCAGGAGGAGATCTATTAGTACTAAAAATCAAGATGTCGATGGATTTCTTTTAGGGATAGGAATACTTCATTTTTTTCATACGAAGACTATGATGAAGAGACAAAAATACATGATTAGGGCTCTAAAGGATGAGACTAATCTATGGGTGTGAGATGAGGCCACCTTGAAAGATATAGCGGTGCAGTTTTACCAGAAACTATTCATATAAGAGGATGGAGTAGTTTAGTGAGATAGCTTACAAAGTATTTTTCCTGAGTAGATTTGGTTCAATTTGACATGAAATCTTTTAAGGCTCCAAGTCCGGATGGATATCAACCTTATTTCTATTGGTCTCAATGGTATATGGTGGGGCCGATAATGTGTAAGTTTATTAAGGATATTTTTTAGGGGACTTCAGAAGTAATAGATATCAACCACTCTTATATAGTTTTGATTTCAAAAGTTCCCACTCTATAATATTTGCACCCATTTAGACCAATTGGTTTATGCAATGTTAATTGCAAAATTTAGACTAAATTGCTGGTGAATCGGCTCAAACAATTGATGCCTTGATTAATTAATAAATTTCAGAGCAGTTGTGTGCCTGGTAGGCAGATTACGAATAACATTATGATTGCTCAGGAGGGTAATTACTCCATGCACAAGATGAAAAGGAGGAAAGGAGTCATGACTATTAAGGTTGATCTTGAAAAGGCATATGATAGGTTAAAGTGGGACTTCATTCAAGAAACGCTAATAGGGGCGAGATTACCTAAAATGTTTGTAGAGATTATCATGAAATGTATTAAAATAGCTTCACTAAGCATTTTATGGAATGATATTCCTTCGTCTAAGTTTCTTCCTTCAAGAGGAATTACACAAGGAGATCTGCTATATATCCCTGTATATTTTTGTTTTATACCTGGAAAAGCTTTCTTAAATGATAAGTAGAGAGGTGGAGATGGGTTCTCGGAAGCCTTTCAGAATGAGCAAAAGGGGTTAAAGTATTTCTCATTTATGTTTTGCAGATGACATAGTATTTGCAGAAGCTAGTGAAGATCAGATAGAAAGAATTATAACAGGATTAAATGAGTTTTGTGAGGTCTTAGGGTAGAAGATGAATGTAACTCCCTCATTGGCTAGAGTCATCAGCAGACGAAGTGGATTTAATGTCAATGAGAACTTGGGTAAATATTTGAGGGTTCATATGCTTCATCAAAGGATCACAAAACAAACATATAATTACTTGATTGAAGCCATGCAGAAGAGGTAAGTCAAACAACCTCTCTCGTTAGCTGGTGGGATAACACTCTACAAGCTAGTCCTCTCTTCTATTCCTCTGTATCCAATGCAGGCTACCATGCTCCCAAGTAGTATTTACCAGGAAATTGAGAAGATATGCAAGAGATTTATTTGAGGAATGAATGAGGGTAGGGATAAAATTCATCTCATTAATTGGAAGACTTTGTGTCACTCAAGAGAGGAAGATGTCTGGGGATCAAAGAGATGAGTTTGATTAATAAGGCTTTTATGATGAAAACAACATGGGGTATCATCGATCCATGATAAGGACAGTATTTGGGCAAGTGTCCTGGGAGGCAAGTCTATAAAATCTCAAGATCATGTTCCTCGTGTTAAAGCTAACGAGAAAGACTCGGCTTTGTGGAAAACATGGACCATATGCATTTATTCGATACCTTCCTTGCCCTGGAAAACATGGACCTTAGGGTTTGGACCGTTGTATTTGCTTAATAAATGCCTCATTAAAGTATATGATAAAGAGAACAATAGAAAAGCCTCGAAAGCGAAGCAAGGCGGCAGCGGGTACCAGTGGCCGAGAGACAAAATTCCTACCAAAAAAGTAAAATAGCTAACCCTTTAAAAATTAAAATCATGCTTCTTCTTCTTCTTCTTCTTTTCATTTGAGGGAAGGAATATTCTTTCGCGAACTCCCCATCGTCTCAAAAAGTCGTTAACCAATCGAATAAAATTAAAATAATAGTGCTAAAGAAGAAGAAGTTATGTCATGGAAGACAGCGCGAGATTCTGTGTGCGCTGCGCAGCGCTTAATTTCTGTTCAATTCTAAGCACCGCTAAAAAAATAAATTCTTTCCTTCTTTCCTTTACGAGAGAGAAGGCAAGGATAATCCCCGTTTAAAGAAGAAGAACAAGAAGAAAAATGGAGGAAGAGAAGGCAAAGAAGAGCTCGAGGACAGTAGAGGCAGCAGCAGAGGAGGAGAAGGAGAGGCCAGTTCGAGTATATGCAGACGGCATCTACGATCTCTTCCACTTTGGCCATGCCCGTTCTCTCGAGCAAGCCAAGAAACTGTATCTGAATTAATTAATTAATTATTATCACTCTCACAATCTCTCTCTCTCTCTCTTCTGTTTTAATTGAATTCAATTATTATTTTCTGTTTCAATTTAATTACATATGTTTTTTTTCCTTCAAAATAATAGTAATAGAAATAATTGGATAGGTTTCCAAATACGTATTTGGTGGTTGGATGCTGCAATGATGAGATGACTCACAGATATAAGGGTAAAACTGTGATGACTGATCAAGAACGCTACGAGTCTCTTCGCCATTGCAGGTACCTTAGCTTTTTATTCATCTTTTCAAATTTTTTTCTCTATTTCTTTGATTTCAAACAGGATTAAAATTCCGATGCATAACAAATCACCATAATTTTTTTTAAAAGGGTAGGTTTATGATTAAAGAGCCTGATTTTTGGGTTTTGAATAACAACCATCAAGGATGATCACTTGGCTGTAGTAGACATGCTTGCAATGCACCAGAGGCAGTGTCAAGTGATTGGAAAGGTGGAAACCAGTGTTTTAAGGATTGTTGAATGTCTTCCCATTCAAACCCATCAAATCCTAACAAATATTGCATGCTTCCAGAGCTTCTTGCCTTCCTACAACCATGGGTGAATTGCGTCAATTAGAGGCCTTTTTCTTTTGGTTCTTGGAAAATCTTTTACTGACCAAACATAGAAAAGTTTTACTCCACAAACTCATGCAAGTAAATGCAGTGAGAAAGGGTGTCCCGGCCTTTCACCACTATTAAATGCATAACACGTACACATGGCTTTGATAAGACCTTGTTCTGTGTTCGTTCCTCCAATATATTGTCAGTCTTATCTTCGTAAATACTGCAGCCTAAACAAAGGCCTTCACCTTACAGGGTAGGAGCCAATAGAACGATCCAAACCCTTCCCTTCCCTTTCCTTTCAAGGAATCTTACTGAATCAAATATTTTAATTAAGATCTTTTTTTCTTTTTTCTAAATAAAAAGAACCAATAACATCTATTCTCTTATTTAAATATCAAAACAAATGAAATTTCCAAAAAAGCTTTCCTTATCTGATGAGGTGTAGGAATTAGAATGATAAAACTGTTAAGAACTTTAACTGCCTCCTATAAAATTTAGGCCATGAGCTTAGATTGCTGGCATCAATTATTTTTCCACAAACTGAATTGCTTAGACTGCACACAAGATAACATACACATCGAAAAATTCTTCCCTTTGAAGAGTGCGGGGTTTTATCTCTGTTTGGTATTTCTGGTAGCAGATTGCATAATTATTAATTAAAAAAAAAAAAGTGATCAGGTTACTTCTTCGCTCATTTTATTTTCACAGTTTTAATTTGCTGCACTTGTTTCATACTGGGGAGCTTGTCTGTTGGAAAAACTTATTATTATTTTTTTTTTATCTTGGATATTAAATTTGAACGAGTAAATTTCTATCTAGGGATTAGGGTGCATGCAGCATTGATTGACGATAAATTTTGTAGGTGGGTTGACGAAGTTATCCCTGATGCGCCATGGGTTATCACACAAGAGTTTCTCGACAAGCATAGGATCGACTATGTGGCTCATGACTCTCTTCCGTAAGGTTAATCAGTCCAAATGGACTCATCTGCTTGTCATTCCAACAATTAAAAAAGATTCATGGAAACTGCATGCTTGTGTTTTTTGGGTCTTCCACTTCGGCTATTTGAAGAATAAGAAAATCATTGCTGAATTAGATGATATTTTGACTTTTAGTTGAATGATTTGTGAAACTGCATGGAAACTAAAATGTTCTGTATTTGTCTTTTGTATGAGCAAGTGCTGTGTTTGATGCCTTTCTACTTCTTTATTTTTTGGTGCAAAACATGTTCAAGACCTGCTTCTAATTAATTTACTGGCCATATTTGCAGTGGTTGTTATTTTGTATTCCTTCCATTTACCATCTAAGTTACAATAAGTATATTGTTGATTCTGTTACAACAAATTGTTGTCCACTTAACTTCACTATGTTCTTTACTACTTAATTTTTTCTCGTTTTTGCTCATTCGACATCTTGTTATTGGCAGTACTTCAATTTGGCATCCTGCTCCATAATATATGTTTTCACGTGTAGATGAATTAAAATCTCATCACCTATGTGTCTTTGCCTCCCTATTGCTCTTCCTTGAATTTTGAAGTTCCCCACGCTTTTTAATATGTTAATTGTTTTCTGTTTGCCCTAAAATTGTAGTTATGCTGATGCAAGTGGAGCCGGAAAGGATGTCTATGAATTTGTAAGTTTGGTGATAACTGAGTTTTGTTTTTCTCAAGCACTGGCTCACCTTGACTTGATGAAACCTTTCAATAAATGGTGATGAGAATAAAAATCTGCAATTCTATTCTATGTGGCTTATCATTCCTATCTGGCTCACTCTGTTACTTTGTAGCTTATATCTTCTCTTCCATCACCATGACTGATTCTTTTATGTGCCCTAATATTTTTTAAGCTCGTGCTACCATATCACCACTGCTACCTGTATTTTTCCACAGTCATGATGACCCTCTTTGCTCTCATATCCTCACACATAACAGGGAAGTATGCCTAAATTTGCTGGTTGATTGATTGTTGAGCGGCATATGATTATTAGTTTCATAAACTTTGGCATTACTTGCCTCAGTAAAGGCCAGTCCATTGTTTTTTCTCAGTTTTCTTGATTTAACTGTCTCATACATATGAAACCTTTTCACAAATGGCAATGGGAAAAAAAAAACTCCATTATTCTCCTTCAAATTCTATCCCTAACCGTAAAATGTTGCTATCAGGGGGGGTACCTTTTACCTCACTCAAACCATTGCTTCTTGACCTGTATCCTCTTTCAATTTCCTCAGTCACCATTACAAGGCTTTTCTTGAATGTTCATGACCAAGTAATTTGCTAATTTTCTGTTCATTGCTACCATAGTTTCTCATGGTTTTGATGACTTTTCATGTGCCGTGAACTCAATAGACAAAACATGATATACTCTAATGATTGACATAATTTTTTTGGATTTGGCAAATCATGATTACATAATAGACTCATCACTATCACAACGAAGTACGAATGGTTTCACTAGAATCCATTTCTGCAAAAATGTTCATACAGGTCAAGTCTGTTGGGAGATTTAAGGAAACAAAACGGACTGATGGGATCTCCACTTCTGATATTATAATGAGGATTGTTAAAGATTATAATGAGTATGTGATGCGTAATTTGGCACGTGGATATACAAGAAAAGATTTGGGTGTCAGTTATGTGAAGGTTCACTCTATTTGCAATTCTCTTTTTTGAGTTCCGGCCATTGTGTACTTTCCATAGAATTGATCTGTTTCATTCCCTATCCTCTTCCACTAGGAGAAGCGGCTGAGAGTTAACATGGGGCTTAAAAAGTTCCGTGAGAAGGTGAAGAAACAGCAAGAGATAGTTGGGGAAAAGGTATGTAAATTGTTTTCAAAGTTGCTAATACTTAGTTGTGAGCTTGCATGGCATGCGTGTTAACTATTTGTAGCATGTGAGATTTTGTGCTTCTTTGTTGGAAGGATAGGTACAACCTTGATAAACTAAGACTATTTTTCATGCCATGTTGTTTTCCCTCCCTTGTTTTGGATAGATGTAAATGTGTGCAGAACAAATAAAGAAAATCTAAATATTTTTTAGCACGTGCTGAAGAGTGGAAGCAGTAGAAGACAAAATAATTTTAGAAAGAACACCAAAATCTAGTCTGTCCTACAAACAGTAATTTTCAATAATTCTGTTGTAAGAATTGGTTTGAGTGCTTGTGTATAGACAGAATGGCTATGTGAATATAAAACTTTAAAATTTTCCTTTTCGTGCATCCTATATTGAAACACAGAAATTTCTCCTTTTATTTTGATTAGTTGCATAATCGAATGGTGTTGCGAATATAGGATAGCATATTGGGAATTAAGATGCCTTATGGATTCTTGCTCTATAATTCATTTTCTTCCTGACATTTCTTACTTCTGTAGTCAAGTAGTAAGTATGAATTTTGACAAATTAATTAAGGAGAGGGTAATTAGAAAGTAATCTGATTGCTCTCTCCAAACAGATTTTTTTTGCTTCACCTGTGCGCAAGGGTTCCTAACGTTAAGTTGCTTTGCCATTTAGAACTAATGTTTTAGTCCAAAAGTATCCGACTTCAATCTTTGCTCACTTTCCATCCCGCTGAGGTCTGATGTTCAAAATTAATTGTTGAAGCAGTTTGGTAATTTGGATTAAGATTAGACTATACAGTAGCCAGCTACTTTATTAAGCATGTACATATTGCTATTAAGATCAGTATTAGAAGTGTTTTGTAAGCAAAATCCTGTTATACTGAACCATCTGTTTATTACGCTGGCATACCTCTTGGAAACGCATGATGCAAGTTATTATTGTAAATGATGCCAGTTGGTCAGCAACTTCGGCCCTGGGAGCCAGACTCACTCACCCCTCACCTGCCCCCTATCCCTCTTTTAAGTTTTGCTTCTCCTAGGAAACACACCCTAGCTTTTCCAGTGGGGTGGTTTAGCTTAAAGATGAGGAGGCCTAGCCAATTGGTATTCTTGCGAGATGCTACCATTAAGTTTGTGCTCTACTTCTCATTCAGTAGAAGATAACTCGAAATCAATTATATGCATTATTACCACTTGGCAGATGTCCCATTATAATTGGATTGATATGTTCTGCTCTGATCCGGCAGATACAAGTAGTTGCTAAAACTGCCCGTGTGCATCGGAATGAGTGGGTGGAGAATGCTGATAGATTGGTTGCTGGATTTCTTGAAATGTTCGAAGAACGTTGTCATAAAATGGTCAGTCTTCCTTCCTGGCCTGAACTAAGTGGGTGGTGGTCTGTATGTGCATTTATCATCTCTCTTTCTATGCTCATGCCACGTTTGGTGTGCATTTCTATCAGGGAACAGCTATCAGAGAGCGAATTCAAGAGAAACTGACAAAGCGGCAGTTGATAGGTCTTATGTATGATAGATACGATGGTGATAGTGATGAGTACTACTACGATGATGACACTGGTGAAGAATACAGTGACTAGGACAAATTAAGAGCTTCTTTGTTTATTTTACTACTATTGATGGGCATTGATACTTAGTTATGGTGTTTTTGAAGAAGTAGGTAGACGATTTCAGCTTGGGAGATGAAACATTGATTGCAAAATGCGTGCAGTCCATAATTTGAGCTGGACCCTCCGTGTTAAACTAGGGTGCATTTAAACACGACACCCTTGTCTTCCTTTTTATTTTTCCAAAGCATCAAAATCTTGAACTTGATTTTGCATCTAAATGATAAAACATGGTTTTGAAACTAAAATGATGTTTTATTTCTTATGTTATAAATACCCGTCTATTAACAGACTATGGAGGAACTGTGAGCATTGCTCCGCTGCCACTGCCGCGGCTGCTGTTGCCACACCTCATTCAGATTTTACTTTCTTGGGATGTCTAAGCATTAAGAACATCATCAGCATGGATTGCACTGTTGGTCAATTGAAGCCAAGAAAGGTAGTGCCAGTGGTAACCTACCTCAATGTTTCAAATGATTTGCATTTTCACCACGTCCACAGAATCCTTTCATTCAAATTAGCAAGTGGAACTGAATGCGAGCAAAGTAGGTGGTGGAGATGGATTCCTTACACGTGCAACAACAAAATGATACTACATCAACACTCCACTAGACAAACAGAAGAAAAACAATCTGGTCCTTGTTGCCCTCTGCTGCTATAATTGCTTGCTTTATATTGTTCTATAGGCGTTGGTATCATAATATCGAAAGGCATCGTAATTGCACGTCCTTCACACATAGAAGGTGGAGGTAGTTTTCATGGTATCTTTTTCTGCAACAAATTGTCCAACCCAACTTCGAGATTGCATTTTCCTTCTTAAAATAATGAGTTTCAAATTTGACTCATTTGGGAAGTGATGCGCTTCGTTTGCTAATAGAAAGAAATATATGTGTGTGTGTGTGTGTGTGTGAAATTGGAAGGATGGGATATAGCGGATAAACATCTAATAAAGTTAAACAAATTAAGCACCTTTTAATTAGTTCCATCCTTGTTTGATGGCCATCATTTATATATTCTTAAAAATAAATAAATAAATAAAAATCAAATTTTTTTCAGTTTTTTCTTGTTATACGGCTCACATCTCTATCAAGACTAGATTTCTTTTCATTGAAATGGAGTGTTGTTATGAGGCCACAAGGTTGATAAGCGAATATCAAAGAAACAACACTTACTAATTTCTTACTAGAAACTAGATTAGAATGTAACTCAACTGGTGAGGGTTTGAGTTTACTCTTCAAAGATCCACAGTTCGAGTTCCATAAATTTCAGGGCCACTAGAGATTTATATGGTCGTTAACTTCAGGACCCATAAAATTAGTCGATGTATACTCAAACTGACCAAGACACCCATGTAAATTAAAAAAAAAACAAGGAAATAGGAGAAACATATAATATCAAATAAAAACACTTGCTCTGTAAAAAAAAAACATTTGCTCATTTCTTATTTGATTAGGCAGTGACTATCTGCTCTAGAGAAGGCACTGATTCATTGGACTTGAGCCTATGACGACAAGTAGGGCATGAAGAGTGAGAGAGCAGCCACTTGTCAATGCAATCGGCATGAAACCTATGGTTGCATTTAGGCAAGACCCTTATTTTATCACCGTCGGTGAAGTCCGCTAGGCAAATGGCACAACCTGAAGCTGATGATGGTGAACCTTGATGAGCATAAGTTGAAGTTGGCAAAGCTACCATTTCTTTCTTCTTTAAGCCAGAGTTCCGTCTACGAGAAGATATCCACTCTGCTGGTTCAGTTACTGCTCGTCTTGTGCACTGAAATACACATTGTAACATGGAATTGAGGCCCAAAGCACAAACCAAGGCACATATCATTGCAGCAACAATGACCATTACATTGAAATCCATGGTTGGTTCCTGGGATTGATCTTGACATGGAGGGGTGCTCATGGTGGGACTGAGTGTGGGAGATGGTGAAATTTGAGCCATGAAGAAGGGAATGAGAAGTTGGGGAAATTGAAAGGCAAGTATGGGGGATCGAAAGGGAGAAGGTAGAGAGGGGAAGGGCACACAGTAGGCGGTACATAACACACCAGGGAACAAGAGGCCTCAGTGGATGGTTGTGTTGAGATGATTGGTGAACTGTGGACATGGGTTATGCTTACTTGATAATCCACTGTCTTCCTTGCTTTTTGTAAATGCGCTTTCCCAGAGAGAAAAAGCATCTCTCCCTCACAAAGATTTTGCCCAATTCCTATTGGTTACTGTCAGCAAGTTGCAGCACACAACAAGTCTTGGAAAAAGTAGACAAGACTAATTCTCAGTAGGATCTTCACTAGGATAGATCAGTAGAAGCCAGCAAGCTTTTGCTTTAGATATTCTAGTGGCTGTCTTCGTTCTTCGAAAAAATTCAATACAAGTTATTGAAATTTTGATGGGGAAAAAAACAGATTCTTCTATATCTATAATTATTAGAACTTTATAAAAAAAAATTTAATTTATTATTTCTACAGCGTCTGTATATTATAAAAACAACTACTAATATTTCCTTTTGAATAAATAAATAAAAAGGAAAATACTACAAGATACACCAAAATGCCCAAAAAACCACCCAATCTTTTATATATATATATATATATATATATATATATATATATATAAAGATTATTACATATTGTTGATATAAACTTTTTGATTTTTTTTTTCTATTTGAATTTTTCTGTTGTTATTTGAATATTTGAATGTGAGAATTTTTAATTTTTTTATAAAGCATTTTTATAAGATTCCATCAAATAAATATTGGCGTGACCGTTAAATTAACATTAAATATAATAGAAAACATTTAAAACAATTTTATCTTTCTTTTATTGTTATAATAGGCTTATTTTCTTGATATTAAATTGTAGCCTGAAATGAATTACTATGTCCAAAATGTACTTAAAAATAAATATTAATTTGATGGATTTACAATATCATCACGAAAATCAAATTCTGTTACATGCTAACCAATTCAACTGTTTAATTATATCAAATATCGTGAGGTCGATTTTTATAAATTAAATTGTGGATAATTAATGTTTCCTTGATGCCACAGAAAAATATATAGATACTAATAGCATATATAGTATCTACCCTGTAACATTGTTTTTTTTTTTAATAGTACACTGGTAGCTAGGTGGCATGTGTTACGCTACAGGTTTATTTATTTTTTTTATAGTAAAAAAAATATCAAAATGATGCAAATATTTTTTAAAAACAAAAAAAAAATTAAAATTCTGGTCATTGAATTGGATAATGATAATAAACTCGGTTAATTTAATAATATAATTAAAAAATAAGAAATTGACAAAAAATAAAAAAGGAAAAAACAATAACGATTTAATGCAAAGGATGAACACTTTTCTATATTATAAAAATATATTTATAAAATATTCATAAAATATCTGAATGATCTTACTTGTACACTATTCATAAAACATCTGATCTCTAATTTTTTTAAACTGAAAAGAAAAAAGTTCAGGAAATGCTTATGTTTTTAAAGAAGCAAGAAAAATTTGATAACCGAGTTAAATCTTGATTAATTTAATAATATTATAAAAATATAAGGCAACAAAAAAATTAATAAAAAACAATGTTAAATAAAAGACAAAAAATAATCATGCAATGTTGCACATATTATAAATCTTATAAAAAAATAATTATTTTCAAAAAACAATTAATCTATATAAAATTAAAAAAACAAATCATAGCACTTGGCCCATGAAACTACGGCTCACGCGCGAGTCTTTTATTTTTTTAATCTCGTCATCCGCCTCAACCATTTCCAAAAAAAATGACATGTCGTCTGCTAGGCTCAAAATTCGGCCACTAGTGTGTTAGGAAAAAACAGGGTTCTTTTGTTTATCCACAAAATCATTCTCAACTCATTTTTGACCCAAAACACTTAGGAAACACCCTAAGAACCTTGTTAAACCAATCTATGGCCTCTAAAAACACAAAAAACCGGTCCAAAACCCAAAATCAACCTAAAACCCAAAACTCCTCCCAAGTCTAATTCTGTTTTTTAGGTGTTTTCATGGTAACAAAAAAATTAATAATTGTAACATCCCTCATCTTATGGAACCATTTAACACAAAGAACAACCGTTTTGGTGGTTGAAATCGACACCAACGATAATTTTCTCTGTCTACACCACAATTTAGCGCCTCCTCTCTCTCCTCCAATCAAAAAAAGACCGAAAAATAATGAAAATAAAGTTCGTTACCAAGATTTTTCTCTCCCTCTCTCTCTATGAGAACTTTTTGGCATGCCACCCTCAATGTATGAAAATTACTGGGACCGATAACCTAATATCTCAAAAAGATAGGGGATGAAAATGAACTTCAACGACAAACTTTAAATACACCCCTTATTCTTCCCACATTTTTTACTTTAGTTCTTTATTTTTCAATTCAACCCTCCCTCCTTAAAAAATATACAATCAGGAGCTAATTTAGGTTCCAAAGGGCTAAATCACATAAAATAAAAATTTAAAAACTAAATTAAATTTTTTAAAAAAGAACATTACTCCAGTTCACAATGTTTTGTGAGAGAGTGTAAACAAAAAAAGCCTAATCTCTTTCAATATTGTATAATAATTTAAGTTTTAGTCTTCATTTTTTTTAGGACATTACTTGCGGAGATATATAACATATATGGGTTTTGTTCCAAATTCTTTTTCAAATTTTATTTTATTAGTTTTGTCCCTTCGAAATAATCATTACATGTTAGTGTCATCATAAAAACCAATCATATCCTAAGTTTCAAGAAAGTTTCTCAAAGTTTAATGGAAAAAATCTTTATAACATATTTATTTTTGTGTTTTGAAAGTGTATTTGAAAAAAATTAATTTTTATTTTATTTTTTTGCTTTAAATTAATTATTTTGGTATTTTCAAATCATTGTAATGTGATAATATCAAAAATAATTTTTAAAAAAAATATTATTTTGATAAAAATTTAAACGAAAAGCACTTTGAAAAATAAATATTACCACAATATCAAATAAGCTCGAAATAAACAAACAATTCACAGGTCAACTGCTGGCATTTTTTGCTTGGTTATGTTAATTGCAAGATAATAATAATTATTAATTAATTAATTAAAAAAACACTAAAGGTGAAAGAGACATTATTGTAGCACAAGATTCATATTATTATTCATTAAAATAATGATTTTATAAAATTGGTCTTGGCTCAACAAAAAAAACCTTTCAACAAAATATTGGGGTAAGATGGTCTTTTCACCATAACACAATTATTTTATACAAATTATATGAGGTTAAATTGGTTATTTCATTTTTTTGCATAGTAAAAATATAATTTAACCCTAGAATAAAAAAAAAAAGATAATGCCTATTACTCATGGATGTTTTTGTTTTTAAAATTTTTTTAAAAAATAGTGTAATTTCTTTGATGCCCTTAAAGACAAAATCAACTTAACTCTCTCACAATGACTTTTTTTTTATCATTTTACATTGATTTTATTGTAGATTAGAAGGTTATTTAGCGGGGGTTTTCCTAATTAAAATATATTAAATATAATTAAAAAAAATTGTTGGTGTCTGTGTGGCACGCACTAGTGTGTGGAGAACCATTACAGCGTGTTGGGATGTCTAGCAACCAAACACCGCCTTCAGGGACGGCATTTAAAAGGTCTCGATGCCCCTGACCTGATGAGAAAAGGCATGTTTCAAGATTCATGATGGTTTGGCGCTAGCGACCATTTCTTCCCCCCCCCCCTTTCTCTCTCTCTCCACCAAGATTTTCGCGCTAGCGTCTTAAAAATTCAAGAACAGCCCTTTGATTTATTTTTTGTATCTTGATTAATTTATAAAATTTGTATGCCTTTTCAATTTCATCTTTCTCGAAAAAAATCATCTTTCAATTTGGTCCAAATTCTTTTTATTGTAATCTTTTTGTTTTAAATCATTTTTTAAATTGATTTTGTTTTACGATTTCACTCTCCTTTGATTTTTTTTTCTATCCAATTTAATCCTTATTCTTTTGATTGCCAATTTTTTTGCCTTGACAATTTTTTTAAATTGGTTCATAATTTTCATTGAACCTGAATCCAAAGTTTCACGAGTTGCTAATTTTTAGGATTTGACTAAGTTTAGGATGTTTGCCTGAGCATGCTAAGTGTTTTTTCCTTCGCCTAACCTAATTGTATTTTATTGTTTCATCATTTAATTTTTATTCAATTGAAGATTGGGTTCCTTTTGTTTTAGTTTTCTTTTCGTGGAATTTTTTGTTTGTCTTGAAAATGACCCGGTTATCTCGGGTCCTTTTTGTTTATCGTTATTTTTTGGGTTTTTTTTGCCTAATTCTTTAAAATTATTTTTTTTATCCCTTCCTTAGATATTTAAAATGATTTTTTAAAAAAAATTATAAGGTTAGAATTCTTTTCTTGTTTCATCCATTTTTATTTTTATTTTTATTTTTTTGAATTTAATTCTCATTCTTTTGATTACTATTTGTTTTATTTGAAATAAATAAAAAAATTAGGTTTTTTCACTTATTTTGAAAATGAACTAGGTTTTCTTGGGTTTTTTAATTGTTGGATTTACTTTGGTTAATCAAAATTAAATTGGTTAGGAATTGAGATTTTTGATTCAGCTCAAGTCTAGGATTTAGTGGATTGCAAATTTGAGACCTTTGTTTAGGTTTAAAAGGTTCACCCAAGTTTTCTCGGGTTTTTTTTTTCTCTTTTTTAAAACTGATATTTTTTTCAGTTTTATCATTATTGATTAAGCTTTTTTTTTTTTTTGTATTTGCCTTCTATATGATTTTTTTAACCATGTATTTTTTGTCGTTTCACTTTTTTTGTCCATATATCAGCCTTCTTTCCTCGATCATTTTTATGTCTCGAGTCACATTTTAAAAAAAAATAAAACACGTTTGTGTCATAAAATCACAAATGTTTTTCAATTTTGCCCTCTTCATTTTTTTTATCTTTCAAATCCACTCTCTATTCTTTTTATTGCTATTTGTTTTGTGTTGGATGATTTTTCAAATATTTTACAATTTCATCCTCCATGAGTTTTTTTCTATCAAATTTAATCCTCATTTTTTTGTAACTTTTTAAAATTGATATTTTTTTCATTTGATGAATTGAAAATTGATCTTCGTGTTTTTTTTCCCTTTCCTTTCAAGTGGTTCTTTTTTTTTTAATGTTTTTCTTTCTACGAAAGTATCTTAATCTTATGTCAATTATCACGAAATTTGTGAGTTGGCCCATTTTAACAAGGTTTTTTTTCTAGCTTTTTTTTTCACCCTTAAAAATTGGGTTTTTTATACTCCAAATAAGCTCATGTCGGGGATTTTTTTTTATCTTTTTTGTTATCATTTTTTGTCATTTTATTTATTTTTTTAATATTTTTTTATATTATTTAAATTACCAATTGGTTCGATGACTTGGGTTTTAAATATTTTTTCTTGGCATTTTTTTCATGCCAAAGAAATTCTTTACCTACTTGTGGCGAAGCGCGGTCCACAAATCTAGTAAAACACTAAAAGAAATGGTGTTTTCACTATGCACCACCTCACAAAAACACTATTCATTTTAATTGTGCCTTATGTATTTTTTTGTGTTTTTAATTTCATGAATCAACATTTGATTTTTTAGGCATTAGACTGCATGATTTGTTTCGAGTTGGTTTTAATGAGGTTATTCGAGCCTCATGAACTGCATCACGAGTTTGGCTGGTTAACCTGGTTTATTCAGGTTTTTTTTTGTTTTTTTAATTGATATTGTTTTTTCAATTTTATCCTTGAATATTTTATTGATTGAAAATTAGATTTCTTGATTTATTTGGTTTGCTTCCTATGAAGTTATCATGGTCTTATGAACCGAGACATGGTTTTGGCAATTTAACTCAAGTTATTTTTTTAGTCTTCTTTTAAAATTAATTTTTTTTTAAATCTCATTCTTTAACTTTGGGTTTATTGAAAATTATGTTTTATAATTTGTTTTCATTTGATTTCTATAGGGTTATTTCACCCTCATGACCTCAGTCATGAGTTTGGTAATTTAACTCGGGTTAACTTGAGTCGTGGGTTTGGTAGTTTAACCCAAGTTGACTTAGGTCATTTTTTTGTTTACTTTTTATGAGGTTATCTCGATCTCATGATATATTTTTTGGGTTTAACGAGTTAACTAGAGTTGACCCGTGATGTTTTTTTGTATTTTTTTTAATTTTTTTTTCAATTTCATCATTCACCATTGGGTTAATTGGAAATTGAGTTTTATTAGTTATTTTATTTTATTTTATTTTCTATGAGTTTATCATGGTCTCATGATTAGATTTCATAATTAGATATATATCCATAAATCTATGTGTTATTTTTGGTTATTTTTTAAAAAAATTAGATATTCATAAATTATCCATCAGGTTTCGGGTATCCAATTAGTATATATTATTTATTATTGTTTATTAATAGTTAATTTATATATTTAAAGTTTGAATATATATATATATATATATATATATATATATATATATATATATATATATATATATATATATTGGGTTAGTTTCAGGTAGGTTTCAAGTCGGGTTTGACAATATATATATCTTATCTATTATCCATCAAGTCCAAAAAATTAATTATTTATTCAAGTTGGATCAATATCCATTAGATTGAGATTAAATTATCATCTTAAATGTGCATACTTATAGAACCTTGCTAGGCCGGTGACCCACCGATATTTTTACCAAGATAATTTTTTTAAATTAAAAAAACCTCAAATATTGTTATTTTAATATTAAAAAAAAATTTAATTTACCTATTTATGAATTAACCCAGCCAATTCACAACTTGAACCAGGTCTTATAAAACTATGATAATGTGGGTAAGAATGGTGCGATTGGGGTTGGGTGCTCCCGCTTATGCTTGGAGCATTTGAATACAAGTTTTATTATAGGTATTATAAGGGTGATTATTTTTTGTTCGGTTTGGTTTTTAACTATAAAAACAACTAAACTAAAATTTTATAAAATATAAAAAATAAAACCAAAACCAAACCGAAACCAGTTCCAACCGACCGGTTTTGGTTCAGTTCGGTTATTTTATATTAAAAACCAAAACCCAACCGACCGGTTCTGGTTCTGTTTGGTTTGGTTTGGTTTAGTTTTGGTTCGGTTATTTTATATTAAAAACCAAAAACTATATTGTTTTTTGGGTTTTGTCTTTTACTTTCTAATGAGCTTAATTTCGGTTTTTTTTTATTTGGTTTTTTTAAAATATTCAGTTCGGTTTAGTTTTTTAATTTAGACTTACAAGATCAAAACTGAATCAAACTGAATATTCTTTTAAATATTCTAATGATTTTTTTAATGATTCGATTTTTTTTATTTTCTTTTTTTTTTTAATTTTTTTCCTCACCCTTGATGCACTAGGCAGAAGAAAAGAAGACAAGGTACAGATTGGTGGGCCGTCTTCCCGCCATCTACACCACTCCCCACCACACACCTCATCATCCTCCAATTTTCTCAATTTTTCTTTTTAGTTATTTTGATTCTCTTTCTAGCTTTCAGAAGACCTCAAATCTTTTACTGTAATTGGGGCATCTGATCTCTCTATAGCCAATTTTCTCTTTGACTAGTGACTCAGCCCTAAAAGGACACATCCTCCCTCTCTCAGAAACACACAAGCACTCACACACTCTCTCTCCTATGCACAGTACCCAAACACATCTCAAAAAGTTTTTAACTTTTGTGAATTCCCCTCATTTTATCTCCCTCCTCTCTCTCGCTCTAGCTAGAAACGACAATAATTCTGGAAGCTGCTGAATTTAAATAGAGGAGAAGATATGCACACACCTATACCACTTACATTTCATTTCACAGTGAGCTACTAGAATCATGTGTAGGTTTTCTCCAAGAATTTGAAGGGAGCTCTTTATATGTATTTTAATTAAAATTTCTCTACTCATCTTTATTTTTTTTTGTTGTTTTGTTTTTATCAAGATCATCAGTCTCCATATTGAATTACAAGTTCCAAAAAAGGTAGAGCTAGAGGTGGTGAGGAGAAAAGGTACTATTATAATAATCATAATCATAATACATCATCAAGAAGTAGAAATGGAGGTGGTGATGAAATGATGATGATGAGTAATAGTATGAAGCCTGCATGGCTTGAAGGATTGATGGCAGAGACATTCTTTGGAGGTTGTGGGGTCCACGAGAATCGCAGAAAGAATGAGAAGAACGTCTTTTGCTTGCTCTGTTGCCTTAGTATCTGCCCTCACTGCCTTCCTTCTCATCGCTCTCATCCCCTCCTCCAGGTACACAATTTATTACTTCTTCTCCATAGCTAGCTATCAGAATTCCTTGTATATATCTATATGCATGTCTTTCTTACACATATAATTGTACCTTTTACTCTAAATCTGAACTTTTTTAGGGCTTTGATTTCCTTTTGAGAAAAAACATATCCTTGATTCCTCGGTGGGTATTTAAAATTTCTTCTGTTATTTCTCTTCACTTTTTTTTTTTTGGTCCTGATTTTTTTCATGTGAAAGTGGAATCTTCTCTGTGTTTATAATTTCCTTACACAGTCAATTACACCCATGTGATTCACATACAATTTTGAACTATCCTTTTTACCAGTTGTATTTTTCTAACTTTTGCACAGTTTTTCTTGACTTGCCACCTTGAATTACTTGAGTCTTCTTTTGAACCATACTCGCCCTGGATTATTTGATGGGTTCTTGAGAATTTTTTGAAAGCAATTCAGAAATCTTAAAATTCTTTTTAGGTGTCATGTTTCTTCTCCCTTACATGAAATCTGGGTTTGAAGTTTTGTATTGTATACGTACAATTGTGGACTTTTCTTTATCTACTAAATTTGTTTTCAAAGAACTTCATAGATTTTCTTTTGAATATTATTGGCATGTCTTTCTATTTTCTATTTCTCATTATTTAGTTATTGTTCATATTCCCATGTATGTAGTTCATCTCTCTCTCTCACTCCCCCCCCCCCCCCCCCTCCATACATGTACATATAAAAAATCTTCTGAAACCAACCAGCTAAAAGTTTTAGAATAAAAACAAGCTAGCTAAAAATCCAGGTCAATTTCCTTTTTGTAGGTCTAGCACATTGAGCAAATTGAACATTTATTTTAATTTCTTTTCGGAAATTTTCTTTCTTTTGTATGATTCCACCAATGGATGTCGTCCATGAATCCAAGATCCTCTTAAGCGTATTTCCTTTCTATCAAGATTTTCCTAAGATTGATTATGTAATTAAACTTTACCTTATTTATTTTAGTTTTGATGATGTTCCATAAATGGATTGTCTTGTCTCCCTTGATTCCCACCTTTCTGATTTGGTTTGTTTCCCATATGTGGAAGATTTCTTTTCTATCCATTTCCTCTGCAAAGCTTCCTCACCTGTTGCTTTCAAGAAAGCGAAAGTTTGACCATATTTTTTACTGTTCATTTTCTTGTTCGTTATATTATTTATATATATTTCTAGAATAAAAAACCCAAGTTCATAATTTATTCTCTGCTCAACTCATTTACTATTTTACTTAGCTATTCGTTTTTTCTTATGAGGAAAGAGGTTTCACCTAGAATTTAAGTTGGTAATGGTGGGTGGGGTAAAAGCTTACATCACTTTCATGAAATAATTACAGTTATCTACCCCAAGATGCCCATTGCCTTCCCAACATTATCCTGTGCTTCATCAATTATAGTTCGTATAGGCACTCGTTGTTAGTGATCTTTGACTCCATGCGTAGAATTCAATATAAAGGGCTTAATTGGATGACAATATAGTGGCTAATTAATTCCTATCTATTAATAAGCTTTAGATGGAACTAATTATTGGCGTAATTAGATACCATGCATGTAACAGGTAAGGAGATACGTTTACCATGATGTGGTTCGCTTGGGGGATCTTGAGAAGCTCATTGACTGTTCTTATATTCAGGTAATTATAAATCTTGAAGATAATCCAGCGATCTTTAGGTTGAAAAAGAGAAGAGAGAGATTATGATATCAGCTGTTCTTATTTGTTTGACAGCCCTATACAATAAACAATGCCAAGGTGATATTTCTGAATCAGAGACCACAGTCAAGGTCTTGTAAGGGTTCAGCCAACAATTGCTTCACTTGTGACAGGATACTCCAAGACCCATTCCACTTCTGTTCTCTCTCGTGCAAGGTCCATTTTAATTTCTTTGATTAGTTAGTTTTAATCTTGCGGGTTTTCCCAAGTTTGTAAATGTATATACACTATAAAGGTCTTTTTTCTATGACAGGAGTTTTTTTTTTTGAAAAGGGTTTTTTGAAAAGGGAGTAATTACTACATTGATTTGGTTGCACTAGGAATGCCAAAAAGGGAGTAGTTGGGGCCTGGGGGTGATCTTAACTAAACTCTCTCTCTCTCTCTCTCCCCCCCTCTAAGTGGATGTGCTTTCAGCTTCCCTGTTAGGTTTGTGGGTTTTAGCTGTCTCCTGTAGAATTATCCAGATTATAGCACTTTGTTTCTTGGGAGTTGCAGCAAGTAAATTTTACTACCTCTATAGTATACGTTCATTTATGTCGCGTTTCCCTTTTTATGTTTTTTTTCCTTCTCTCTTTTGACCTTCATGCTCATCGACTTAGAAAAGGTACACACAATGCAGGTTAATCACCTGGTGGATCAGGGGGAGGATCTCTCTGCTATTCTCTACAGGATTGATGAATCTGATTTTGCATTTTCCCAATTTGAGGGATTGAGGATGGACAGCTCCGAGATTATCGATGATGAAGGTCAAATCACCCCGAGCTCCATTCTTGAGAACCCATTACAATACAGAGGATCATCGTGCTCCAGTGACATCATGGGCAGCTCAGGAACTGCACATGAACCCGAGGTCCTGAAAAAGAAGGAAAAAAATGGCTTCCTTCAGGGGAATTTCTTCTCCTTGAGCAGCAGGCGAAAGGGATCTCCTCACAGGGCTCCTCTCTCTTAAATTAGACAAAAAAAAAAAAGGGTTCATAACTATCTGGAATGCTATGGTACTAAAGTTGGTCATGGTATTAAACCAATCAGTATAGCTAGCTAGCAAGGCTTAGGCAATTGCATGGAATGTTTACTTAGGAATTTACCTCCATGTTTTTTTTTTTGGTAATCGTTTTTAGGGTAGGAATTTGCCTGGGCATTCCATTGCTGACTTTAGGTGGTTGTAGAGAGACTGGATTTCTATCTGAAATCTAGGCGAGCTACGCTCTCCACCCCACCAATTTTGCATCCATGTAATGGAATCTGTACGTATACATTTATATACATGTATGCTGATTCCATATATTGTATCCGATTGTGATTTTCTTACTTTTCATATCTTCATTATCACTGCACGCGATGGTTTTTTTTTTTTTTTTTTTTTTTTTTGAGATAGAACTTGATCAAAGTCATGGATAATCAAGGAACGGGATTGGTGTCGCGGTTTGTGGACAATATTTTATATAAAAAGTGATGTTTAGATTTTAAAATAGAATCAGAAAAATAACATAAAAAATTATTCATAATAAATTCATAACCATGTTAATTAAGGATAAGTCAAGCTTGAATATCTCACTAAACTCGTGACTTAGATCATATGATTGAAATAACCCAATAAAAAAATAAAAAGGATTATAAAGTTTTTTTTTTTAAAAAAAAAACTTGAGTTAACTTTCAAGTTATTAGATCTAAAGTATCCAATCTGGAAAAATCATGAAATTCAATTATTAATCAATCATGTATTGAATGATAAAATTGAAAAGAGAATTTCAATTATACAAAAGAATTTTAAAAATAACAATTAAAAAATAAGGATAAAAATAAATTTATATACTAATCGAATGGTGAAATTAAAAAAAAAACAATTCAATAAAAGAACAAAAAGATAAGGATTAAAATTGACATAAAAATGTTTTTAATTAAAGGGTAAAATTTAAAAGAATAATAACTTTTATAAAAGAGCCAAAAAAATTAAAAATCAAAATAATAATAATCAAATTAAAAAACATAATACCTTCAATTTGAATTGAAAGGTGAAATTGAAAATCAATAAAGTTTTTATAAAAATACCAAGGCACGTAAAAAAATAGAAATAAAAAAAAATAAGAACCAAATTAAAAAATATAATATTTAATAAATTAGAATTCAATTACAAAATTAAAAATAAATAAACTTTTTACAAAAAATCCACAAGTGACAAATCATACCACTATTTATAAAGTGATTTTTTATTATGCAATTAAGATGGTTATTTGATTGTAGATAAGAAAATATTTATTTTTTTTAGATCAATTTAAAAATAATAAATGAACCATAAAAAAAAAGACTTGAATGCTTTTAAAATTCAGTGTAAAGCTTTCAGATAAAGGGGGGGAAAATCAGTGCTTCAAGGTATGGAAGGGTTTTAGGTTATTTTGATTTGGGAATATATAGTGCTCCGATGTTTTTTAAATTTTGAGAAAATGAAGTACGAAAATGATTTAAAAGAAAAACAAATAAAACATTTTTGGACACTAGCTAGCAAAATAGTAGTATAGTACAATTCTCGGGGTGAGGTACGCAAAGGGCGCATGTTAGAGGCAGAACAGGAGGTCATCTCATGCGTGATTCGTACGAGAGGGGGGGGGGGGCAGCCAGTGGATGATTTTGGTACTGTTGAATTTCAAGTTTCTAACAGACAAAAAGACGGTGTGAGGACAAAAAAAAACACGACACCTACTAACACCTACCGCAACCCCTAAACTAATCAACAAGTAGTATTGTTGTCTTTTTTTAATAGGTAGTAGGAGGTTATTTTTTAAAATATTTTTTATTTATAAATATATTAAAATAATATTGTTTAAATTTTAAAAATTATTTTTAATATTTTTAAATTAAAATAATTTTAAAAAATAAAATAAAATTCAATTTTTTAAAAAAATATTTTTAAAATACAAAAACAAACAACTCTATCCAAGTTTTTTTTTTTTGGTTACCCATACTTGTTATCCTACTAAGGGAACGTTTGGGAACGCGGTTCAACTCTCATTCCTAAAAAATTTGAAATTTTTTTTGTTAAAATTTAATATGGTTTGTACGTTTTGGATCGTTTTGATGTGCTGATGTCAAAAATAATTTTTAAAAAATAAAAAAAAATCATTGGCATGCATTTTAACACGAAAAGTTATTTGAAAAACATCTGCAACTACACTGCCAAACAAGCTCTAATTCTACAGCCTATCGCACCCCCGCCTCATTCATTCAATGCATACACCTATATATTCAATCCATTATATCTTTCAGTATTGTCTCACAAAGATTTAATTCAAGGTATGGGTTAAAGATTCAATTCTAGTTAATTTGAGTCACTCGAATTTAATTTTTTTAATATTAAAGTGACTCATTTAATATATATATATATATATAAAAGTCAAAACAAGTTTTATTCACACACAACTTCATTATGAATTGATGTATCAATCAAATTAAATCAAATTTGATTTACTTATAACCCGAATCAGTCAGGAATCAGGCCAAGAGATTATTTGATTGACCAGTAAGTATAACTAGGTTTAGAATGTATTTAAGATTGCAGTAGTAATAGTGTCATAGTATTTTTTATTTAAAAATATATTAAAATTAAAAAAATTAAAAATATATTTTTAATATTAATATATTAAAAACACATTTATGGTTTGCATCGTATTTCCAAAGTAAAATTTCTGCATCGTATTTCCAACGTAAAATTAAGAGGAGTGTTGTTTTGATGATGTTTATCTAAAGATTCAGCCATAAAATTAGAAGCAAGGGTTAATTCAGTCCCCAAAAAATTAGAAGTAAGATGGGGTGAGGGCATATGGCCTCCCCTTCCCTGTCACCGCTCCCCAGTTACTACACCTCCATGCAGACAGCAAAATTATTTCCTGACCAAATTAACTGTGTCACGAAGAAAACATTGCATGTACATTTCAAATTTTGTCGCAACGAGTGGACTCCTGCATCCTTTTCATCTCTGATTTTACTTTGTCCATTGAAGATTGCAGATTGTGGGTTGAATTCAAGAGAATGCTTTTTTAATTTAATCATTAAATAAATGAAGAGTTAAGATTCAAACTTCAGATCACTTAATTAATTAATCAAACTAATATTATGTATTGTTAATTCAGATCCTAACAGTTCATGCCTATCTTGTTAACATTTTTTTTTAATGATAAGAGTATTTTTATTTCTAGACCGACTTACAAGTTAATCAATATTAATTTTTTTAAAACGATTTCAAGGATATATTTCTCATATCAGGATGGTGTATTTAAAAAATATTCAATTTTTTAAATGTTATATATATATATATATACACACGAGATATTTTTGAAATCACATATCGCGTATGAATTCGGGACCGTTTGAGAACGCGGTCTAACCCGTGTTCCTAAAAATTTTGAATTTTTTTATGTAAAATTAATATTTTTTTAGTGTTTTTGAATCGTTTATATATTTTAATTTAAAAATAATTAAAAAATATTATTTTAATATATTTTTAAATAAAAAATACTTTAAAAAATAATTATAATTACACTCTCAAACACACATGAGATGATAAATGATATTTCCATCCGTGAATAAAAAATCGAGCGTGCACCAGACAAAAGGGGACGAAGGGGGTAAGTCACCGTCGTCACCGACACTCAATGAGGACATATGTCATGAAGAAAGAAAAAGTCACGAATGGAAGTGATCTGTAGGGATGGGGAGTGTTTGGTTTAAATTGAAGGGGGCCACCGAAGCATAGCCACCGATTCATTAATTGGATTGTTAACGGTTTAACGGCAATCTTTTGGCCGTTAACTATTGGAGCTGTACTATCGTGTCATACTTTCATTTAATTTGATCGCTATCATTGACCAACGACCCTTACAGAAATATTAATCCTCATACGTGCTAATAAAAATCCAGTCTACTGTAAAAAGTAATTTCGAAAACTTTTGAGGTCAAGAAGCATTCTTGTTTTTTTAAAAGAAAAATAAATATTAATAAAATTATAAATTATCTAAAAAAAATCATATAAATTTATATGCTCAGTCTTAATATAATTCTTAAAATACTTTAATGGTTGAGTCCATGGCACCTAACTAAGAATAGATTGAGGAATCACATATGCAAAAGTTTTGAGAATCAAACTAAGATTATCCTTATTTATGACTTCTAAAAGAGTTAATATAATTCTGGTTTATTTTATATTTTTTATAATTTGTGGAGTTTTTATTTTTTTAAAATTAAAAAATAATTTTATACTTTAAAAAATTTGAAGTTTTTTTTTTATAAAAAAATGAATTGAATTTTCATGAGGACATACGAAACTTTTGGTTAAAAACACAAGAAAATAATTTTTTTAAGAGAAAGTTTTCATCAATACTAATAGTAAAATCAAACTGATAGATAATTCTTGCTTGTAAAATGATAAATCAAATTGACAATACGTCTCGTTTTGCCTCGACCCTCGTGGTTAATATAGTTCACAAGCAATAAAAAATGTCATTGAATACATTGTTAATGGAGAAATTAATAATTATTGGAAATGGTGTTTTTGTAGAAATGATATAATTGTAAATTTTACCAAAACAATTTATGTAATGGTGGCAAAATTGTAATTTTGAGTTTTTTTAAAAGCTTTTTTATATTTTGTTTTTTACACTTTGAATTATTATTCTATACTTCAACTATCTATATCATTTTTGTTATTGGTATCTTTGATCTTTTATAATTTGTTATTTTTTTCTTTATATTGTTTTTTGAAAAATCACTATACAAGTACTATAGAAATGATCTTTATTATATTCTATTCTTCAGTTACCTTAAAAATTAGCTTGAGACCTCACATGTTTTTATTAATACACATGATATTTACTATATTTGATTATATATAAGGACCAACTTTTTAAATCACGGTTATATTCTTTACTTGATGTTAAAAACACGTTAATAACACCTACAAATTAATTCTTTTGCGTTAGAAAACGACTTGCATCGAGATAAGTTGAATAAACACCTTAACAATTTATTTTTTATATTTATTGACACATATAATTTATTTATGATGTATTTAATTAAATGCATGAATAAGTCTTTTAATTTATAATAAGAAATAAAAAAAACACACATTTAATAAGATTATATTTATTTTCTAACAAAATTACCAGATTTACAACAAAACACGAGTTAAATAATTTGTTAGTACCTCAACTTGATCGAAAGCTTCTAGAAAGATGGGTCAAGCGTAAGTTATCCCTAGATAGGATGTCTTCACACTCGTAATTAAAATGCTTAACAAAAGGAAAACAAGAAATTGTCTATATTCATTGTAAATATCTCAGGTGATGATGCATGCCTGCCCGATGGATGAATTTTTTTTTTTTATGTTTCTATTTGTTTTTATGTATTAAAAATATTTTAAAAAAAATTTAAATTTTTTTTATTTTTTTATTTTAAATTAATATTTTTTTATATTTTTAGATCATTTTGAAGCATTGACATCAAAAATTATTTTTAAAAAATAAAAAAATTATTTTAATATATTTCTGAATAAAAAATATTTTTACAAGCAACCACAATTATATTCTAAAAACACTATAATGTGGTGCCACATGTGATCAATGGAGTTTGCATGGTTTATAACCCCCCCCCCCCCCACACACACACATATATATATATATATATATATATATATATATATATATATATATATATATATATATATGATCATGGTCACATATACATACATACTAGATGGACGGATCAGAGACTGAGATGGAATATCTCACATGGGCTGTCCCATTGCATTGAGTTCCCAGCTTTCCACGAGCAGAGAATATAGGCAGTGCAGTTGCCGTTTTATATACAGGACAAGGGGCATCCGTTATTTTCTCTTTGGGTGCCCAGTCATGATTGGAAGGAAGCAGTTATATTATATACGTCGTGGCTAAACTCCCATACAAAATATATAATAATATTCTACGATTGCAGCCCCCTACTGATGATCCCCTGCCACTGCACAGTCGATTCAATTTTGCCCACCATTTCAATTCCATTTTCTTTCGTATTTCCTGCTTGTATATGACCATAGCATGCCTCATATGTCGGCTCTTCCCTCTGGTCAGTCAATCGTGTATTTTGTTGTTTTTTAAAAAAAAAATTGTTTGAAAATATATTAAAATAATATTTTATTATTATTTTTTATTTAAGACCAAACAAAACATTAATATGAAACGAACCGGTGTTTCCTTTCCACTCGAAAACCTCCATGTCTAGGCTTCATTGAGGTAATGATGTAATTCAAACACGTGTTATTACGTGCTAATTTAAGTGTTCTAGGGTGTGTGTTAGCTTTTTTTTTTTTAAGTACCACCCTTTTAAAGTACACACTACACTTTCTAAAAGCAAATATACATGTTTTTTTAGTAAGAGGTGTGGTAGCTTTTTTTAAAAAAATAACTACACCTCCCACCCAAACACCCTCCTAGTTTAGGGCTTAGCCTAGGGTCTGATAGATTTAGTTCGAGGTCCATGTGCTAATTTCTTGAGGCATGGAATGACTTAATTAACTATCATTTTAATTAGTATTATAGGAATTACAGTGATTTAATATATAGATAATTAATGTGGTGATTTAATTCTACCTATGAAGAATCTATCCCTTTATGTAACATATAATTGAATTTGAACCAAATGTGATAATTTGATAATATCATGGCATCAATTTAGTCTTCCACCTCACTATATATATATAATTCAATTAACTCAAAGGATCACATGGCTTTTTTTCTAACATTAACCGAGACTAAAATAATCTCATCTTTGATGTATTATAATAAATATTTTATCTAAATAATAATCTCAAAACTTTCATATTGCCGATAACTGCGAGGCTCGTGAGTGTATAGGAGAGGTTACCTTACCCTTCTTGGGATGCTCCCATCAGCAATGAACTTTCAAAGTCACTGCGTCACAGGGTGAAAACAAGTCATGCACTCGACAGTCGACACCCTTAGTATCCGTTTTCTTTTTCTTTTTTGTTCAGAGTGGCGTGATAGTTTTGCTTTAATTATCATAAATTTAAATATATTTAATTAATCAATACATATTATAAATTAATTACATGAAAAACTATATCATAAAATCTTAATTAAAAGAATTATAATTTTATAACAGCAACTACATAGTTCATAACAGTATCGAACACAGCAAACAGAGTAGATTGTTGGTTTTCTGGATGTGCACGTTCCAAAGTCAGTAAAGAGTGCAGTTGTAACTGGTTACACCGCTTTACCCAATGGTTCTTCCTGCTTATTTATTGCCTTTGTGTCTCTTCTCTTGTTTCGCTGCTTCCTGGAAAGTTCCTGCTTCATACAAACTCTCTCAGTACTCATTACAAATACACATAGTATATGCGTACATACGTACGTATACATAGTAAATGCGTGCATGCATACATGTATGTATGCATGTAAAGTCCAGCACCACAAGGGTTTGGTTAGGAATAGAAGGCCTCGCGCGGGCATCAAACAAAAGATAGTTTCCAAAAGAACATGGAGGAATGCATGAACATGATACCTTTTTGACCAGCATTTCAATTAATGTATGGAACCCCACTTGATATGACCGATGACCGTTAATTTACTTAACATTGTCTGTTTTTTATTTTAAAAAAATATTAATTTAAAGTAAAAAATAAAAAAAATCAAAACTTTTTAAAAAAACTTGTAAAATACAAAAACAAATATGCATATCATCGTTGAGCCTGTGAAAACCAATAACAGAATTGCTGGAAAGCTTAACGCTCTATTTTTCTAAATTATTAAAAAATTTAGTGTTGATTTTTTTCATGGTTATTTTTTTTATATATAAGTCTTTTATACGAGGGTGTTTCTATAAAGTTTGATGAAACGATCCAATCAAGTGATAGATTGAAAAGCGATCTTATATTTAAAATAAATTGAAAATAATTAGACTTATAGTAAGGACTGAAAATAAAATATAATTCAAGTCTGTCCACGTTGACAATTCCCTTATTCATTTTGTTTTCGAGCAAGGGTAATTCCTCTATCGAACGGACACGTGTCAAACATTGTAGGTTCCAAAAATCTCCATGCCCCACTTAGTTTTCCCTCCTTCCTTGATTTAGTAATTAGAGTTTTCTAATCTCTTAAAACATACAGTTATCCAGCAGTAACAAGATTTAATCGATGCTATTAACATTATCTTCTAACTTAACCACAACTAAGAAAGGTCTTTCCACCCTTTTCTTTTGCATCATCAGATCATCAAAAGCAAGAGGAGACGAGGGAATAATCTCCAGCTTCAAACGAGACTGATAATATGGGTAGATTTTGGCATCCGCAGTTGGATACCCTTTTTTTTTTTTTTTGTAAATTAGGTGCCATTTTCAGAGAAAATGAGAATTACAAGGATGCCAAGCCCTTCAAGTTCCTAATGATTGAAATGTTCCAAAAAGCAATAACAAAGAGGGAAGCAGAGCCAGCCTCCCCCATGAAGCACTGCAGAATTCTGAGATGGGACAACGCAATTTGCAAGAAAGGAAGAGAGTTGCAGGGTTTAGTCTAATCTCAATAAATACACATCCCTATCGTCCTCGATCGGCTGTGCAACTTGTTGCTGCCATGCCCAACGAGAACACCTCTCTCTTTCTCCCGGCGGCTTATTCTGTGGCCGTAGTTGATGTTTGATAGTGTGATACTGGTTGGTTGGATAGTGTGATAGTAATTGTGTTTGGTGTTTGAAAATATATTAAAATAATAATTTTTATTTTGTTAAAATTATTTTTAATATTAGTAAATTAAAATAATCTAAAAATATCAAAAAAAATATTAATTTAAAAAAAATATTAATTTTTTTTTAAAATATTTTTAAAACACAAAATCAATCGAGTTTTTAATAATTTCTAGCGATAATATTTTAATAATTTGTCTTTTTATTTAACGTTTTAATCTTTCTTGATCTTCTCGTCATTTAAATCTAACTAGGATTCGTTTCTTTCTTGGTTACGAGAATTATTCTTTTATTTCCTAAATTCCAAGTTTGATAAAATCTATACTATGGCTGTAATGGAGGTAAAATGTTACATAGATAGTGATCATGGAAAAAAAAACTATCTTAAATTTTATAATAAGAAAAACACTTGCAAAATCAGAGATCAATCTAATATCAAAATGTTTTGTAAATTGCAAGCATTGTTTCCTAAATAAATAAATAAAAGAAGAAAAAAGCTGTTCATACTTCATAGCCGAGTCATACCCAGTTTTTAGTGTAATTGACCATTAAGTAATGGCCAGCACAGTAAGTGAGAGGTTGGGATAAAAGAGCTTGGCACTGAGAAGGGTGTCGAGTGCATAATTGAGGCATCCGCGGAACCTGTTCCTCAGTTAGCACCACGGTGTTTACCACCTCACAACACCACGCCGGCGGCGTTTAATTAGTATCGTGGTTAGTTTTTTTTAATCTCAAGTTATTTTCTATGTTTTTAAATTATTTTGATATATGAATATTAGAAATAAATTTTTAAAAAATAAAAAATATATATTAATATATTTTGAGGCACGTCCAATAATTAACTGCATCAGCGTAGACATGATGGTAATAAAGGAGTGACAGGAAAAGGATGCTCAGATAAAGAGAGGGAGGAAGGGTCCAAAAGCCCACCGGCCACCACCACTAACAGCCGGAGTAGTGTTTGTTTTATTTAAGATTTTCTTGATCTTGGCATTGCACGATACAAATGCAGATGATGGGCACTCTCTGTGTACTCTTGCTAAGCAGGAGAGTGTGGAAAGGGACCTGACACCAGATATTCCAGAGCCTATCATTGTCCCATTTCTTTGACCACCGGTCTCCCTTTTTCTACCCTCCCTTTGACCCTACACCCTACTCCACCACCTTACAGGCTTTCCCCGCGCCCCCCCCCCCCCCCCCCCCCCCACACACACACGATGAAGATCCCTTGTTGAAAATTGAGACCAAATCTGGAGTTGCGGCAGCTTGTTGATTGATTCCTAGCATCAGTCTCTTCCACCTCCCGGTAAATGAATTTTCTTAATGTTCTTCAAGGTAAATTATTCATGTTCACAAGATTTTATCCCGACATTAAATCTCACGGACCTGAATAGGAAGCCTAATAGCATAGGAGTTTCTTGTTTTGTTGTCTATTGAAATTCAAACCTTTCGTCAAATGATAATTGGTTAATTCATCTATGTATTTTATTTTATTTTTGAATATTAGATGAAACTTTTATATGTTTTTTAAAGATTTTTTTTATTTAACAAATGATACATTCTCAATTCTTTTTCTTTTTTTCACCTAGTTCCTCGTATAATGAGTACTTTTAGTCTTCCAACTAATAACTTTAGCAAATCTATCATGCAACCTAAACATCAATCTAATCTTTTAGAATAATATCACAATCGGTATGCTTCCCAACTCAATAATGATTGATTCAGCCATATTATTTGTTGTATTTTTAACTTTTATTTTAAGCTCAAATAATTATCTTATCCAAGTTTTAGAAGGGATGTTCTTCAAGCAATTAACAACATTATTGTCAATATCACCAATATTCTTTGTATAATTGTAGTAGTTAAGGTATGTAAATGACATAGATGCACCTGAAATCTAATTTTGAGCTCTATGCTATGAAATTCTTTTTTTATAAAATTAGCATAAATATTCATTGCATGGTTTGTAGTTGATTCAAGTTTTGATTGAGAGCCATACAAAGCATTATTTTCAACCTTTATAATAACATATGTAATTGAAAATAATCCATTCTATTATCAAGAACACTCTTATATAAAGACTCTTTAAATATAAACCATTAATTCTCATAAAAGATCTATAACCACTTACAAAGTCATCCTTCAAAGATTTCTAGCAAATATAGAATCTTTATACCTTTCAAGATAAATAGATATCAACATTAGAATTAGGGTCAAACCTTAAGATTTCTTTTTAATGACTAAACATATCTAGGCAAGTTTTTATAAGACATCTTATGACTAACTTTTACAAATTCCTTAGTTTTTTTTTTTTCTAGCCCTTAACCACTGCATTAGTTGTAGTTTTATTTCAAACTTGTTATCTAGAATGATCTTGAAAGCTTTATTGGATATGTTAGGATAAACATTAACAAGGGGGTAGCAATTTTTTAGCTATCCATGTAGAGTTAGTTGCTTTAATGATGGTTAACCTAAGACAACTATATTTACCTTTTAATGACCTAATCATAATAGTTTTGCTACCAGATAACAAGCAAAAACATAACTCCCCAATGTGCAACCACTATCTAAATAATATGCACCTTTTTTTCATTTTAATTAATTGTTTTTTTTTCAATGTTTTTTAATAATAACTATGCTTAACTTTATATTCTCTCAAGTGAAATAAATCATTGAGTATTTGACACTTCAAAAATCTATGGACCCATCAATTGAAATCTTAAATCAACATTTGTATTTAGAAGGTTAATCTATTTACCCTATTGTTTTCATCTTCACTATTATTAAATTTGTTCCTTAAATTAATATTATCATCATCACTACTCAGTATCCATTCATTCTCAAAATAAAAGTCATAATTTAATTTATTCTCTAATACAAAATCATTATAACTATGAGTGTTGTTAATACATTCATCCTCGTCTTTCTTTTCAAATTCAAACCCTCATCGTCCGATGGAATATAATCATCATCCAAACTCTCACCATCACCATCATACTTATCTTCATTAACATCACCCTATATATCAATAATGACATCATCATCAACCTCACACCCCAAATTAGCATTCTTATTATCTTTACCCATAACATCTTCATTAACTAAAAACACTACATTGTTTTTCCTATTAATATCATCATCATAATTGTTAAAATACGAGGTTTACCATCATTAGGTTTATCTAAGTAGTATTTAGAGTCTGCATGCATGTATAATTGTATGACTTCAACATCTTCATGCAAAGACAACATCTTCGTAATGGAAACATCATTAAAAATTTCATTACCTTCATCATCTTGAATTTGAAATCCCTTTTGGTCACCATCGAATGCTTGTTTTTCACATGAATAATAAGTTTATGTGCCATGTATAGCCAGTGCATATTTTTTTTAAGATGTAGGTGTCACTTCCATGGTGTATGATAAAATTTGGCTTTTTATCTTGCAAACAATCAATTAAAGGTTAAATAAAAGTTAATTAAAGATTAAAAAATCAGGGTTTAAATCTATCATGAGAATATTAATTAGAAGATACGAAAATTTGATAATTTTTTAGGATTTTGAAAAAAAAACAACAATAATTCATTTACAAATCGTAAAAGGTGTTGGATATTCTAAAATATTATGATTTAACCGAAACAATTAGGCAACAATTGCGTTTTTAGGGCTTTGGTCATTCGGGATTGACGAGCTTAGTGTAAGAAATTGGTTTTTGTGGAGAAGATTACTTGAAAAGTTGGGTAATTCGATTTCTTCTGATTTGTGTTGGATTTTGTTTGCTGTAATCATTTTACAGAGAGGGAGAAAAGAAAACTCGAGAAGCTAATAAGAGAATGACATCTATCATGTGTTTTGGTATTTAGTTGCTATATTATATGCAAGAGGTTTTTCTTTTTCTTTTTTATTAAAATTTAAATCTTACGTTAAATTGGTATATAAAGAGCAATTCTGAAAAACACAGAGGTAAAATGTTATCGCACTCAAATGAAGGAAGGGTCAAGAAAATCTTTCTTAATATCATCCTTGTACGTTCAGACCTTCTATTAGTTGATGTGTATTTATTGACACGTGGTATGTTCCTATAGCATGAACTTTTCATTGATGTATGTCTTGGTCCTTAATGTTTTTTAAAAAACTACTTTGATCCTTATATTTCTTTTTTATAATAAAAAGGTTCTTAATTGAAATTTTTTTTGTCATAGTAAATATAATTTATTCCTTGATTTCATTTTCTTAATTACATCCCTACATGTTAAATTATAAAACGGATCAAAATCAGTCAAAAAATTTTAAATGGGTTGATAGATCAGATAAAAATTAAGTGAATTTAAATAGATATACCCATTTAAAAATAAATATTTTATTTTGTATGATATCAATATCTATTATTATATTTTTCCTTCTGTTTTCTTTTGTTAAAAACATTTATTTCTCTAAGTTTAACCTAAGAAAATCAAGACAGAATTAAAAAAGGAAAAACATATTTCTTGATAAATATGTGATATTATAGGAATGAATTCTATCTCTAAATAATAGCTCAATACCTGATAGTTTTTATTTGTTTGGATTAATTGATCATGTATGCGAATATTTTTTAATAATTTTGAGAATTTAAATAAGTTTTATAAGTTGACATGTAAGAATTTAATTGAAAAAAACAAATTGAGGAACTAAATTGTATTTGTTGTAAAATATGATGACAAAAACTTTCAATCAAGGACTTTTTTATAAGAAAAATAAAAAATAAGGACCAAGGTAAATTTATTAAAACAAATCCAGGAATAAAAAACATACGTGCTATAGAAGCATAACATGTGTTCGTTTTCTGGTATTCATTTTTTTAGTTAGTCCCATCCACAAGCATGGGCAGATCATCTCGAAGTCTTTTCACAGCATATTCTACCAACGGATCATTAAGCTCAGCAAAATAATTTCTGAGACAAGAGGCCTGGCAAAAGCATCTTAAATACTTTTCTAGAGAGAGAACCGCATAACCACCACCGTCTAGACACCTTCACGATCCATTTGCAATACCAATCCTTTTATTTAGGCACCTTCCCTTAATCCTCCCTGAAAATAAAAATAAGAAAGTACCCTTAGACAAATGCCATTTCTGCCGTAAGGTCTCAATTGGATCCATGAAGCATTTAAAATTCTCATTTAAGTTCTTCATATAAGCTCTTGATAAGTTTTTATAGGAAAGTATTAAATAGATTGCCTTTGGATGGAATCCATTAAGGAAAAGAGATTCAATAGAGAATTTATGAAACTATGGGGACCCGATTGAGAAGTAAAATTGTTAGGGGACCTATATGGTTGGGAGACTTTTTTGAACTTTGCCCAAAACCTAAAATTGATCCCTCTTTTCGGTCCATTTACACGAACCCACTAATGTATCAGTTGGTTAGATTCAGCAGAAACCAGATTTCCAACCACACCCACCCCTTCAAACTGAATTTTGACAAATTATCGAGTGTGGTAAAATAAGTCAATGCAAATCTACCAGGATAGGAACTGCTTTCAATAACATTTGAGTTAGAGGCCTTAATCATTCTCAAAAGAAAAGAGGGGGGGGGGGGTTTAAAGCTATAATCAAATAAGATTTAAATATTTCCAACTCTTTTATCCTCTTGTAAGGAATAAAAAGTCATAGCAGCATCAAATATAGACATAAAATTGATCAAGTTTAAATTACTTCCTTCAAGCACTCCAATGGTATATAGAAAGTTTTGGGTTAAAGAAAGACCGATATGGAGACCATAGAAATCACGGGCTGTGTAAGTTCCTTGAGGCAAAGCATAGATATATGAAAAGATATAAATATCATAAGGTAACAACTAGTGCTAAATACATAAAGTTTGGTTCACGGACAGGCAATAATGAACTTACCCAGCAGTCACTGACATACAGAAGCATAAGCAAAGTTAAACTTAGTCCACTTAGAAATTACCTGTAGAGAGATTCCATGGTATTCTTCAACTTGGCAACATCAGCACCAACAATTGTAGTTTCCTTTTTGCCATTTTTGTAGAAATCAAGAGTTGGCTGCAAAAGAAGACTCAAATCAGAAAGATTTGAGCCATAAGCCCTCCAAAAAGAAATTTTGCACAAATAGGCAAGGCTTCTTTTGAGGTATAAATGAAGTGATTGTATAAGGAGACTATTGTAGTTATACAACTAGGAGAGAAAAAAAATTTGTAGAAAAGAAAATTAAACTCAAAACAAGAGTGCCTCCCATCCCACTGTACTTCAACCAAGGCCTCTAATGGCAACAAACACTAGACATTGTATGTTTCTTCTTATGCCAGCCACTATAAATGCTGAAAAACTATGAAAGCAGAACGTACATGTAAAATATTACAAACTTTCCTCCTGCCAAAACCTACAAAAGATATTCCCTAACACCCTGCCACAGTGGAATGGTTAACATACAATCCATTAACACATTGGCATGCCCAAAACCTTCTCCCTAATGCCATGTTGGCTCTCATTGCATCTTGCAAAACCAATACACAATTTCCCATGCCTGCTCCATCACGAACAAGTCATGCAGAGAACTCTTTAAATCTGAACATTCTAATTTATATGCACCTTCTGGTTTCCTAGCAATAAGTGGAGAATTCCATGTTTTTTATGTCACATCACAACCTTGGAAAATTTCTTATTTATTCTATGAAGAAAATGAAGAACAGATGCAAAACATATGATATTATTGGTTCAAAACAGTCACTCAGCAGGTAATAGAAACAGAGAACAGGAAGGGAACTTGGAGACAGACTCAAACTCTCAACCTCCAAAAACTGTGCATAGAGTGGGTAATCTTAGGACTTGAACGTGAAACAATTTGGTTGCAAACCCAATACACATACCATCCATTCCCAAGAACACTCTCAGAATAAAATAAGAACAAATACAAATATATTGATTAGTAGGGATGTTCAGGGAACATATATGGAATACGAGCAATCAAAGAATGAAAAAGAGTAGTGAACTTTACCACAGCAGCAATATTCAAGCTCGCCAACGCATTTTGAAGACCTTCCTGCAAGGGAAGCCGGCAACATTAGTCCCTACCATTTTGAATTCATGACTATCTATGCTACCATAAGACAAGAAGAAATTTGGCCCTTTAACAAGGTTGCTTTATATCTATGAAATATGAAGACCAGAGCTATGTCACATTGCTATAATGATCACAAGATAGGCTTTCCTGTGAGCCAAATAAGAATACTCAACAGTCAAAACTAAGTCTTGATTTCTTGATTGTTTCAACCAATGTGCTCATACTACTATACTCTTATTCATTTTTAATCCACACCATCCCATGTTTCCAATGTGGCAGACAGATCAAACCATTGACCATTTTCAGTGGGTCATTCAGATCACAGGGACAGTTTTAACTTTTATCTTAGATAAACCTAAAGCACACAACCTAATGTTTCATGCATAATATTGATGTTGTTTAATGCCTTCAAATATTATTTCCCCATGGTCTTACGCTCCTATTCCTTTTCAATTATCTCAACCCAGGTTATGAACACAATAAAGAGCTCCACAAATCCCCCCAGACAGATTCAAGCCGTTGACCATTAGGACAGGTTCATCTTAGGTGCCTCTGTAGCGCAGAGACTAATGTTTCATAAATAATGCTATTCATTACACCTTTTAATCAATAATGACTATCAGCCACCAAAATTTAGGTTATGGTGTTCGTGGTGGTGGTGGTGGCGGTGTATTAAAATTAAAATTGTAAATTTGATTACATTTTAATTGGTTTCATCTATTCTCTTAAGATGTAAATAGAAAGAAAATCCCATGATATAGAATCAAGAGAGAAACTTTTTCGTAAGAATAGAAGTATCATTTTTACACCATGAAGCATGAAACTTTCATACCGTGTCAATGTCAACTTTATATATTGTTGCATGAGGGTATTTCTTACTCAGCTCTTCGATTACAGGAGATATAAACTTGCCTGCAGGAGATGAACACTCAATAACATGACCAAACAGGAAGCTCTACGTGCTGTATTGTGCACAAACATCTACATAGGAGAAATCACAATGCCCGAAAGCAAAACAAAGCGATGATTGATGAGGAACTTACAAGGCCCACACCATGTAGCAGTAAAATAGAAAACCGCTGGAGAAGACTTCTCTGAGTCAACGAATTTTCAACAGAAAAGTAATGTAAGCCACAAGGAATGCACAATGCAAGGAGCTGTCACTTCAGACCTTATATTTCTAATGTTTGTTTTTTAATTTGAAAGTCCACCAAATTCAAATTGCATGCAACATAGAATAATTAATAATTTAAGGACTGAATTGAACAAACTGAAAGAGTAAAAGGACTAATTTTGGAATACCTTGAACATTTTTCAGTCCGCTATTCAGCTCTTCATCTGATTTTACAAGAACAATGTTTGATGCACCTGAAATTATATGATCGATTCATCATTAATTCAACGGGTATACATACATGCAGCATTAAAACACCAGAGAATTATAAAAAGAAAAAAAGTAGAAGAGATTAAGGCTTTACCGGAGGAGGAGGAGGAGCAGAGGGTTCTTTGGAAGGGTTGCAGATAAGGAGTTGAGAAGTGAAATTTTGTGGTGAAGTTGGAGAGAGATTTAGAAGGATGTGAGGTTTTGCTTGGATTTGAAATTAGGTTTTCATGAAGATGACGGGAGAAGGAGTTCATTGAACTCCGGTGGCTTCCGAAAATTAAAGCTCGAACCAGCAGTGCCTTATTATTCCCCCTCATGTTTTGCTTTCGCTGTTTGTTACCAAATCTCTCTCTCTCTCTCTCAGTCTCTCCGCTTTGTTGTTTTGTTCCGAGCACCGCTTTCTGGTTTCGGGGGCATGAAAAATCCAGGATACCCAAACAAACAAAATAATGGGCTTGTAAGTCCATGGGTGTAAGCTCTTGGACCTAACACGGCCAAACATCTTAAACTAGAAAGGATCTCAATTTACCACTAACAAAACCTGGCCCAATAGATGTTTGCCTAGCCTAGATCCATCTTTTAGACATGGGCCAGCTAAAAACAAAGACCTCACCATGTGTGTATATATTTATTTATTTATTTATTATTTATATATAGTTTTGCATTTGTGATTAATATAAATTTTCCTTTGCTGATCTACCTGATTCGACTATGTTAATTGGATGATGTTACGAAGTAAACATTATTTCGAAACAAATAATGTGGAGTTTGCATGCGATGGAGCTCCAGATACTTATGATATTTAATTAAGAGCATCAATGAGCTGTAAGATAAGAACAATCATTTAACGTTAGGTTCTTAACCTAATTACTAGTTGAAACTAGAAAAAAGAAAAAAATATATTTTTATATATACAAATACATCAATTATAATGTTATGACATGTTTAAAAGTAGATTGAGAACAATCTGATTTTATTATTTAAAAAACTAAATTGAAGATACTATTTTAATAAATAAATAAAAAGCATATATATTTTAGATAGTACTAGATAGGTGGTCTGCGTTACACTGCAAGTTAGTATAAATTTTCTCAACGTAAGAATATAATATTCAAACGATGATAATTTGAGACAAATCAGGTTAAATTTACTAAAACACAACTCACGATATAAAACCAAAATAACCCACAAAAAGAAAAGTGAAAAGAAATCGTAAAGTTCAAAGACCTAATAACTTAATGTCAAATATATATATATATATATATATATATATATATAATGCCAAAGAAGTAAATCTGAGTCAACTTGACCTAACTTGATAAACTCACAACCCATGATATGATATCGAGATAAAACAAAAAAAATTCAAAAAAAAAGCACCTAGCAAAAAAACAAAGTTCAACAAAAAAAAAACTTCAAAAAAAACCTGAGCTAACCCGAGTTAACTTTACCAGCCAACCATCGTAATAATCAAATAGAAAGAAAGCAAAAAAATAACAAACCTCGATGACAAATTATTCTATGCAAACTGATGAAATTGAAAAAAAAAACTTACAAAAAAATCGAGGAAAATAAATCAGACTTCCAAAAGAAGCACTTAGCAAAAAATACCAAAGTTATATAAAAAAAAAACTTAGTAAGAAAATGCAAGTTAAGTCAGGCTAACTTTACTACCTCACATTCAGGATAACCCATCATGCGCTAACATGTGCATTTATTTTTAAATATTATTTAATAAAACATGTTAAAGGGTTAGTAATTAAATGACAAATGATAAAATAAAATAAAATTAAGAAAAAATCAAGTCAATCCAAATTAATTCAAATAACTTGCGATCTGAGATATGAGGCAAGAATAACCTAACAAAAAGGAAAGCAAAGCAAATCAAGAAACTTCAGGCCCAATAATTCAATGTCAAATGATGAAATTAAAGAAAAAAACCAACTTTTAAAAAAGACCTTAAAAATATCGAACTTAAATCGGGTTTATCGTCGAAACTGGTGGACTATGTTATGAGACTAGGATTACCATGTAAAAGGCAAACATGAAAAAACCATAAAGAAAAATTTAAAACCATACAAAAATTAAATTTTAAATAACTAAAATTAAAACAATGAGGACTAAACAATGCACATAAATAATTGAAAGAAACTAATAAGGGACTAAATTGAAAAACAAAATAAATGAAGAAAAGGATAAAAAAAAAGAGTAATAAAAAAATAAAGACCAAAATTGAAAACCAAAAATAAATAAATCAAACTCCCAAGAACAAAATAAAAAAATAATAATAATGAAAAGGATAAAAAAAATAGTAATCAAAAGAATGAGGACCATATTAAATAAAAAAAATCTTATAAGATTAAATGATTAGGGACAAACTTAAAGAAGTATCAAATATATATAAAAAAATAGAAATTAAAAGAATGAGGACCAAATCCAAAACAAATACAAACTGGAGGTCATAATTGAATTTGTCAAAGCTTTGCACATATACTGAGGCTTGGGAGAGAGGAAAAAAGGGGAGGAGGAAAAAGACCAATTGTCGTCAAACCGCCACTCAAATGATAAAACGCGCCACCCTAAAATATATGCTGCACATTTCATGTCGGGTGAGTAGACGATCAACCTTTTTTTATCACCGTACGTACCCCACACGCTACTAGAATGGCACAGAGGGTGATGACGCGCCTACGCATGTGAGGCATGCGTAGACCTACTTTATCGATTTATTAATATTATAGTAAAGCAAATTACTAAGAAAGCCTAATGGCATACACATATTATGAAAAAAACCATGATGCAAATACAAAAATATCCTCCGAAGGCAGCTTTTAATTTTTCAAAGTCAAGGGGCAACACATGAAATTTTATTATACATAAAGTGTGCAAAGACATAATAACCCCTCCTTAAAAAGATAATATTTTTCTTGCCTAAAAGGCACAAATGTTATTTAACTGTGCAAATAAAACTTGCAAAGACACAAAAGCCTCTAGACTGGAGGCCAATTTTTTGAGCTTCTAAGGGTAATATAGTACTTTTATTGTATATAAAATACGCAGAACGATAACTCTGTTCTCGATTAATTCTCAAATAACATTCGGACCTCATGAGAAATACGACTTTGTCTCCAGTACAAAGACAATTGTTAAGAGAAATAAAAGATAAAATCATCTTAAATCTACAGTGAATTTCCTCGTATACTACAGTAATTCACCAGGAACTTTTAGTTTTTTTTCTTAATGCTTTTCTTACTCTTCAAAACACAAAATCGGCATTAAGGTCCAAATATTCCTCTACTGTAATGTATTGCCGCTTTAGAAGCTACTCTTTTATGTCATACCCTCATTCTCTGATTTAGCACATGCATGGAAAGTTGATAAAAAGTTCGTTATGATCCGACATCTTCTTTTTTCCCTATCAGCAATCCACTTGACCCCGAAGCACAGACATCACATTCATCATCGGGATAAGCAACAAAAAAAAAAAAAAAGAATTATGGAGTCAGTGGCCTCACCACTACCACCAACCCTAAACGAAAAGCACCTTAATATTAGAAAATCATATTCCCAGTTGTGGGAGTTTGTTTGGATGATGGTTGCAGATCTTAGGATTGGGTCCTTGACAAAATTGGTACAACTGATTTGGGTGATTGACATTACACCAACCGCCCGCTCTGGATCACCTGTCCCAACTAGAAAACCATAACCCTTGACTTCGCATGCATTTCTTCCTTTTTTCCCCGCAAGCGTCCATATCAGCTATCACCCTCTCTTCCATACTCCACAGATTTGGTGAAACTTTGGTGCTTTTAAAAGCATGAAACTATGATGCAATTTATTGCTAAGAATACATAAGATCACCTAACAGCAGTTCTCAGAATTACCGAATCCTCCTCTCTGTTTTGGGACATCAAGAACTTGATAGTACATGGAGATACAAATAGTGTAATATTATACGCATCGATGGGGTAAATGTTGGGTTTTTTTTCCTTGATAATTCGAACTCTAGAGATTTTATGTTTCTGTAGACTGGGCCAGGATTTAACAATGACAGAATTAGATCCAGTGAGTGTGTGTATACATGCACACTTCATAAGTGGGTGTGAATGGATACCACGTCATGCCATTTTTACCAGGAAGCTAGCTTTTTCGTTTTGGTGGAAGGATGAGAAAACCCATTTTCTTTGAATGGAGAAACTGTAGTTTTGGGTGGAAAGATGAGAAAATCCAGTTTCTTGAATGAGTAGTCTTGTCCTGGTTAGCGAAGATTGTTTCACTTTCCTTTGAAGCTTTGCTAATTTGTCGTTGCTCTTTGCTGGTGGACAAGACGTCATTTCCATCAAGCTAGCTATTTGACGCGCTTCGCTCTGGGGGTCGTAATTTAAAAAAACAAAATATTAGGTATTCAGATTATTTTCTGAAAAAACTTCAAAATATAAATTAAAAAATTTATATAAATATTTAATTAAATAAACTGATAATTATTTATATAAATAAAAAAATAATTAACGATAACAAAAAATATTAAAACCTGAACTATTTCTTGCTGAATTATTGCAAGTCTTCAAGCGATATCCATAAGAGTGTTGTTGGAGGCCAAGAAATTTAATTTCACAATATGAATTATTTACATGGTTTTGTTTAATGAATTTATTTATGAAAATCAATCCATAACAAAAATAGATACACATATAAAATTTATTGAATAAAATAAAAGGAAAAAATTTTGTTGAAGGCCACACATATTAAATTTTTTTAAAAAAAAACAAATTTTTTTATTTTAAAAAATAAGTTTAATCTATATAAAATATAGAAAAAAAAAATATAGATTAACGACACTAACCTTATAAAAAAATTAAACACACTCTATATAATTAAAAAACAATTGTTATTTCAAAAAGGCTAAATAAGACAAAACAATTACAGAGAATGGGTATTAATAAAAAAAAATGTAAAAATTATTTTGAAAAATACATATAAAAAGATAGTAATTTTAAAAAAATTATATATAAAAAAAGAAAATAGAAAGAATGAGGTCATGCGTTATGGGCCTGGTAAGCCAAGCCCAACGCCTGGTCCATAAAGAAAGGCCTCGCACAGGCTTTTTTTTTCCAGAAATAAAAGAATGGAAAAGACAACACGTTGTCTGTTAATCCTAGAATTTGATCATTGATATGGCTGAAAAAACGATGTTCTTTTTTTAACCCAAAAATCTATTTTTGACCCAAAATACCTAGAAAATACCTTAAGAACCTTGTTAAACCATTCTATAGCCTCCAAAAATGAAAAAAAAAATCCTAAAACCCTAAATCAACCCAAAACTAAAAAACTTTATGAGCTCAGATATGTTTTTATAGGTGTTTTCAAGGTAAAAAAGACTTAAACTTAACTCTCCTCATCATATGAAACATTTTGACATAAAAATAGATTATTTTGGTGGCCTAAATCTTTCTCAACGATGACTTTCATTCTCTAAGCTGGAATTTGACAACCTCTTCTCTCTCCTCCACCCAAAAAAAGACTAAAAAAAAAGGAAAAGAAAGTTTGGTACCAAAATATATATTTTTAAAATTATAGGGATCGGTCACCTTATAGTTAAAAAAGATTGGGGATGAAAATGAAATTTTGAAATAAATTTCAAAGCCACCATCTATGTTACCCGTGTTTTTCACTTCAGTCCCCTGTCTTTCAATTCAACTCTCACCCCCTAAAAAATATTCAATTGAGCTTCAATTTGGGCTAAAAAGGTTTAATTGTGCAAAAAAAAAAATTAAGGATCTAATTAATTTTTTTTAAAATCTCAATATTACAATCCACAATAATATTATAAGTAATTTGTTGCCACTAAAAGTTTTTCTTTTCTTTTTTTCTTGTTCATTTAGGACTTACTAAATAGATGGTCTGCGCGTTACTGCGGACCGATTCATAAACAATATAAATAGTTATTGTAATAGCAGTTGGAAGTTAGATTTGTGAACGTTTTAATATTTGTAAACCATGTCAGACCCATGCGCCTGAGGTCTGGCGCCCATGCTAGATTTTAATTTCTATGGTTTGGTTGTGCCACACCCAAGTTCTTGGGGTCTGGCAGGGGCGTCAAACCCAAGTTACTTGGGTCTGTTAGTGCGAGACCTAAGAAATTTAGATCTGGCGCCCCTACCAGACCCATGATGCCTGGGTCTGACAGCCTTTCCAAACTCAAGGCGCTGGGGTCTGGCAGCCATCCCTAACCCGAGCACCTGGGGTTTGACTGTTTTGTCAAATCCGAGCCCCTAAGGTCTGACAAACATTATTGACCCCATCGCTAAGTGTCTAACAATCATGCCATTTGATGTGCCGTGAATGATTCGAAAATCGGCAACAATGAATCTGATGAAAATGGATAAAGGATGGGTCTGGTTGTGTTGTCTTTCTTTTGGTGTTTAGGCTGGATTATAGTGATTTCAAGGTAAATAAGATGGAGGATAGACTAGAATGATACTTTGATAAGTCGATCTGGACGCCACAAAGATCAATCTAGGATTTCGACGCCACACTCTTTGTGATTGAAGAGTAATAAGTCAGGTAGGGTTCTTCACAAAATCAATTTAGAAGAACAACTCTTAATTCTGTGAATTAAGTTTCAAATCTTGGCCAAAAGTTCTTTATTACATATTCTGATACTATATTTATAATTGGAACATCCCTCCAAAGTTAGGAATAATTCAACATGGCAGAAGTCAAGCCCAAAAAACAGACTTTGACAGACCAACCTAGACAAATTAAATAGCACACGTTTTTTGACCTTTCTAACATAAACAGACCAAATTTAAAACAACCATATCTTCTTATACAAAAGTCCAATGCAATCATGGTTGGACAATCTAGAAAGAACACGTTCTGAACTTGAAATCCACCTAGATTAGTCTTGTTTTCACATGCAATGGATGACTTCAAATTCGGGTTCAAATTCATTTGTTGTTCTGACCATAAACAGCATCAATTCCTTCACTTATTTGCATATCAACCCAAATTCGAGTAGCCCAGCATCAAAAGAACAATTAAGGGCTTTTCTCATCTCCAAGTTCCAATTGTAGGCAAATAAACTTCCTTGAACCAATTTCAAACTGATTGCTAATTTTTAACTCTGACGCAGCTTCAATTATTCCAATTTGACTCGTCAAGGCCCTTTGTAGTTGTTTCGCTCTCGCTCTTGTCATTGGACCATCTGAATCCTCTTGCACATTAGTTTTAGCTTTACAAGATGGATTATAATTCTCATGATGCACATCACCATTTCTCAGCCCCTGGGGCCTGGCAGCCATGCCATACACCAGCATCTGGGGCCTGACAACCATTCCATACACCATCGCCTGAGGTGTCATTCCTCGACGTCTGGTGTTTGGCAATCTTGTCGTGCCTCAGCTTTGTTATACCCCAACGTCTGGGTCTGACAACCAAGTTTTTTTGATCTGGTAAGCATGCCAGACCTATATTATTTGGGTCTGGCATGATAAGTCAATATAAAAAAAAATTCACATAATAACTGATCACATTCATGATAAGTTAATTTAATTAAAGAATAAAACTAAGTGAAAAAATGTTTGAGGGTTCATTACTAAAATTAAAAAAAAAATACAAAAATATTTTTATATTCTATTATTTTATTTTTTCTTCGTACTTTCATAAATTATATTTTCCATCCTGAAGTTTAGATATTCAATAACAATTTACATTCTTAACCATTCATTTTATTTTATTTTTTTTATTTGATCTACGATATAAAATATAATTTATAAAGGTACAGAGAAAAATGAAATTTAGATCAAATTATAGGAGTACGGATTTTATAATTATCCCTTTAAAAAATCTTGAATTTAGTTGTTACCACCACTTCCATTACATGAGCAATGAGAGCGAGGTATCATGTTCAAGTTCCACTTTTTGAAACACATGCAGCAGAAAAACACACCACTACTAGGTCCATTACCGCATTAGTGGCAATTTGATAATAATTTGGTGATTATATCATGGTAACTATTTTTTGAAAGCATGTCCATCAACATCTCTATCTGTAATAAAAGGAGGCAAAAATAAAATAAAATAGTGGTTTTAATTAGAGGATGGACAAAAAAACAATGCAGTGGTTATAGCTCAAGAAGAGATAAAAGAAGTTTTTATTTTTTTTATTGTGGAATTGAAAGCCCATCAATATATATATTTTATGTTTATGAAAAAAAAAAGTATTTTTTCAATGTAGAATAAGAAATGTTTTTTATTTAAATACTTCAACTTAAAAGAAAAAGATAGTATCTTTACAATGTAGAATTAAAAAAATATTTTGAAATAATTTTTTAAAATTTATTATTTATAACATGTATTGTATACATTCACATGAATTGATTCTTAACTTTTTTATATACAATATTAAAACTTTAAATATTTTTTTTTATTTTTTTCAAGTTGACCTGGAACCTGTCTCCTTGACTGTATCTACCCCAAGCTTAAAATTTATTTTTCCATCAACTATTCCAAATACATTATTAAAATTAAAATGTTATTTGAATTTGTTTTTAATTATCTATTATAATTCTTCAATTTCCACTCCAAGTTTCTTTTAATCCTAGTATTCAAACACCCCTTAGCGGCGTGAGGTGCATAATGCACTCCAATTCCAAGGTTCTGCAGAAAAAAAACATGATTAACAAGCCGATCAGCATACAGTCACCATTATTTTTTCCGAGCAAATAACAGTACATTAACCAATAATTAAAACCAATTATTTCTTCTTTTTTTTTCATAAGTGAGGAATTAATCGGTGGATGCATCTTAAAGTCGAAATCCTGAAATGTATGACCTTTGAACTTGACACATTCAAAAAGCATCGCTTCAACTTTGGTATGTTCTTTAGATTATAGTAGAGATTATTTTTTAAAATAATTTTTATTTTAAAATTAATTAAAATGATATTTTATATTTTTTAAAATTACATTTTAATATAAACATATCAAAATAATTTAAAAATATAAAAATAAATGAATTTAAACTAAAAAAATAGGGTTTTTTAAAAATAGTATCCAACCGACAACAGGAAAAGAGCGTTGAGAAATCGTAGGAAGTAACTTGCTTATGTCTTAAGAGAACGGGGGCGAAATTGGAAGGTTCTGGTATATTTTTCCTCATGTTCAAATTTGGAGCCTCCCAGGCCGGCCCTGAGTTGGTCAAAGCTTCTTCCACACCTTCCGTGTCTGCTACAGATAACAGCGATACGAATTACGACACGCTAACCTGTTGCCTGCTACTTAATAATTCTCTCACATGTAACTTCCCAAATCCCAAAAGTACCCTCGAGATCCCTAACATATTTTATTCATTCTCAGACACATGTTGCATGTGTTAAACCAAAAAATAATAAGTCAGGAGAAAAACACAAATTAATTAAAAAATAAAAATTCGCTGGTCCCAGCTTCCGAGCTATTATATTCTATTGTATTTGTATTTTATCCTTTTGCTTAATTAATTCTTATTATCAACAATCTATAACTCATAATTATCTATGTCGAAATATTTAATTTCCATAAAAGTGCTTTTAAATTTCAAAAACCATCACATATATTAAAATAAATTTATTGATAAATATCAAATATATTGTCTTATGTTAGAAAGATTCTATGTACCAAAATTAAATTAGCTTCTACTCCATATATAAATAAAATATTTTTTTTAGATGACAATACAAAAATATGGTAATACTAGTATTTGAATTTAATTATAAGGGACTAAAATATTAATATATTTCTAAGAAAATAGGTTAATCCTGTTTTTTTTTAATACATATACCTATTTATACATCTTCTTAATATAATTCTTACAAAATAAGTTAATCCTGTTTTTTAATATATATACCTATTTATATATCACATAAAACCTTATATAATATAGAATAAGATTTTTAAATTACCCCTTACCTATATACTACTTTATTTTAACTTTATTTTGACTATTAAAACTCTAAAAAAATGTTTTAAAATAGGTCAATAAAAGACAATAATTGAAATTTAAAAAATCATCAAATTATATATGAAATCATCAAAATACTATATCAAATCCTTGATTTTTTATATAAGATATAGGGTTGTTTTATGTCAACTTTTTATTTCTCTAGATGAAAAGGTTGGTAAAATCTTTGCTATTTTTTTCACTATCGCTATTGATATTAAAAAAGACTCCTTTAAATAAGATGATTCATAAAATTTATGTTCATGTGTATATTTTTAATTTTTACATGTAAAATTAAAATAATAAAATTATATCAAAATTTAATAAATATTTAATTGGATCTTTGTTATTTTTCTTGTAGGGAGCCATTGGTAATTTTTTTTTATTTTACTTTTGACTAAAACAAAATGATTTATATCTTTTGATAAATTCTATTAATATTAAAAGGACCCTTAGTTTAAAAGGTATAACAAAATCTGTATTCGTATCTACATTTTTAAATCATCTATTTAAAATAAAAGTATTTTTTTAGTATTAATTTAATTATGTTAAAAATCAGTGGAGATGTGAAAAAAAAAATTATCCACATATACCTTATGTATATGTGCTAAATATGGATGATTTTATTCAAATATTATTTCTACTCGGTATTGTATTGGATTTTAAACTCTTGATTTTTTTTTCTCAGACTTAATTTTAATATATTTATATAAATTTTACGGATATACATGCAATACCTGTGCTAAAAATACTGTATCTATAAATCTATCTATCTAACAAAAATCAAGAATACATGAGTTTATACTTATCTGGTCAAGCAACGTGTTTCTTTTATGCGAAAACTTATTTGATGATATATTTATCATTGAAGAAAAATATAAAATTAGATTCCAAATAAGATTAATTGGTATGACTATTAAATTTAGGTAAATTTTATTAAGTTTAAGACTTCAATTTACAATTTTAAATAAAATCACTGGAGGCTTTGTCATGTAATAAACGGGTATGTTTCTACCTTAACATTCAAAATTACTAATTAACAAAAATTATTAATCATTGGAGTTCTCATAGGAAAATATTTTTATTTGATTTTTTTTTCAATTTTAATTATATGCTTCAACCTTAGGTTTATTAGGGATTAAATTTTATATATTTTTTAATTTATTTTTATGAGGTTACTCAATCTTATGATTTGGACCACAAGTTTGACACGTTAATTCGATTGACTTGAGGTTTTTTTATTTTTTCTAAATGGTTTTTTCTTTTAATTTTGTCCTTCAATATTTGTTTGGTTGAGAATTAGACTTCATGATTTTGTTTCAATTTATTTTTTATGAGATTATTCATGTCTCATAATTCGGGTCACGGGTTTGATGGGTCATTAACAAAAACACTAAAAGAGAATATGATTTTACTGAACTCCTCCTCTCATAACATTATTCATTATAATACTATTTTTTTTTCAACCTCAATTTCATCATTTATCATTAAAATTATTAGGAATTGAACTTCATATTTTTTCAATTTACTTCTTATCCCAGTCTTATGACCCGGACCGCGGGTTTGACAGGTTAATTCGGTTGACTCAAATTTACATTTCCTTTTTTTAATTGATTTTTTTTTTCTCAATTTCATCTTTCAATACTTGTTTGATTGAAAATTAGATTTCATAATTTGTTTCAATTTGCTTTCTATAAGGTTATCCCCATCTTATAACTCTGGTCATGAGTTTGGCTGGTTATTAACAAAAAAAAATTAAAAGAGAAGAAGATTCAAATTAATTTAATAATACAATAAAAAAAGAAGATAATGAACAATTTTCTTTTTATCTCGGGCAGAGCTGGGTTAACACATGAAACCCGTAAACTGGACATAAGATATGTCCAGATGACATGTTTATCGTGCGTCATAAGTTATGAGATTGAGATAGTTCGATAAAAAAATTGACAATAAATAAAAACAAAACTAGAAAAATTAAGAGAAAAATATAGATTAAGATATTTAATCTCACAACACAAGTCATTTAACCAGTTATTTTTAATGAAATTGATTATTAAAATTAATTTGTAATAGAAATCGACACACACATAAAATTTATTAAATAAAATAAAATGAAAAAATATTATGCAAGGGTGCATATATTAGAAATATTATAAAAAATCAATATTTTTAATTTTTAAAAATAAATTTAATTTATATAAAATAAAAACAATTACAGATAAATCATAACTCTTCAAAAATTAAACACACTCAATATAATTAAAAAATAATTGTTATTTAAAAAAGGCTAAATAAACCAAAAAAATCACAAAGAAATGTATTAATAAAATACAAACTTAAAAATTAATTAAAAAAAACATATAAAAAGGTATTTATTAAAAAAAAGAATGAGGCAAAATATTATTAGGCCGGGTAAGCCAGCCCCATCAAGGTTAGGCCTATGCATGCAGGCCTTTAATCTTTTTCTTTTAAGTTAATGAGGGTGGATGACATGTCGTCTGTTCTAATTTGTTTTGGAAAAAATAGATAATGCGTTGTTTAAATTCCCTAAATTCTGACCACTATAGTGACAAAAAAAATAGAGTTAATAATTTTTTTACCTAAAAACCTATTTGCAACTCATTTTGGCTCAAAACATTTAGAAAACACTCTAGGAATCTTGTTAAATCAATTCATGACCTCAAAAAACACTAAAAACACCTCAAGACCTGAAATCAACTCGAAACAAAAAAACTTTCCAAGCTTAGATCTATTTTTAGGCACTTTCAAGATAGAAAAGACACTTAATTCGAACTCATTTCATTATATAGAATCATTTGACACTAAAACCTATCATTTTGGTGGCTGAAATCGTCGCCAATGACAAATTTCCCTCTCTATATTGGAATCTGGCAAATCCCTCTCTCTCACCCCACCAAAAAAAAATTGAAAAATAAGGAAAATAAAGTTTGGTATCAAAATTAAATTTTTAAAAATTAAAAGGACTGGTTACGCAAGAGCTAAAAAAAAATAAGAGACTAAAATGAACTTTTCAGATAAATTTCAATATCACCATCTATTTTATCTATTTTTTTCACTTCAGTCATCTATCTTTTAATTCAACTCTTTCTCCCAGAAAATATGCAATTAGATGTTAATTTGGGATTAAAATGGTTAAATTATAAAAAATAAAAGTTTAAGAATAAAATTAAAAATTTTAAAAAATCACTACTCTAATCCATAATATAATATATGTGAGATAATGAATAATAACGTGGCTATAGAGCTATTTTAGTTTCTTTTAATGTTTGTAAATGACCATGGTCCCTTAATCAAGATTGCTCACGTAGACAACACTTTAAATGGTTACGCTAAGAAGATTGGCGGCGATCATGTCCGTTAATGCATCTTTTCTCAAAGATAAGCTGCTGCTTATACCGTGTTTGGTATAATAGTAGAAATTATTTTTTTAAATAATTTTTATTTAAAATTATATTAAAATAATATTATTTTTATTTTTTAAAATTTATTTTTGATATTAATATATTAAAACAATTAAAATATAAAAAAATTATAAATTAAGGAAACAGTAATGGAACTGCTACGCTAAACTGTCCCTGAAATAAACTCTTATGAAAATTATTTTATATATATTTCACAATACATTAAATTTAAATTCACTGTTCCATTCAAATTAAATACAAATGTCAATGTTTGAACAGGAACACTTTCAAGTTTCAATACAAGGACATTATTTTTTTTATTAATAGAAAAAGAAAGACGAACCAACTAAATAAAAATTATTGTAAATTATTAGGTGTAGACTATAAACGGAAGCAACAGAGACGCCCACAGGCTGAGGCAGAGAGGCAGTACAGATTACAAAACCACCAACCATGCAAGTACAGAGGGCAATTATGTACTTACACAACTTCTTTTTTCCAAGTAGTAGTTAAAAAAAAGTCGCTGTTCCAACCAATAAATCTTCCCTCGTAGCCCTCTCCCTCTTCCCATCTTTCTGGCCTCTCTCTCTCTCCCAAAATCTCTCATTCTTCCGTTTTAATTACTTCAGCTCTGCCTGATATACCGAGAGAGAAATAGATTGGCTCTGCTTTTGACCCCAATTGACGTCACCTAACATGAGAGACCTACAGTTGACCCAGGCTGCTGGAACCCGGAAATCCCCTCCGGCCATGATTTCTGCCGGCGAAGAAGATGCCGATGACATGAAGGAGGATGTTAGGCTTCTTGATTCTTATGAAAGCCTTGGAGATAATGATAATTCGCATAGAATTGTGATCGAGGAAGATGGGTTTAAGAGAATTCAAGTGAGAGTTACAGGGATGACTTGTGCAGCTTGTTCCAATTCTGTTGAATCAGCATTGAAGAGTGTTGATGGGGTTTTCAGAGCTTCTGTTGCTTTGCTTCAAAATAAAGCTGATGTTGTATTTGACCCTGCTTTGGTTAAGGTAGGTTGGTATTCTTGGCGGTGGCTAAATTGAAAAATATTACAATTGAATTTTGATTTTTTTGTGGCGTTTGATTGTTAAGTAGGAGATGAGTTATTGTTAGTTCTTTGAGATTCTTAGCTTTTCATTAGTTAGTAGCTTTGATTTTATCTCGGTTATTTTGAAATTTTGTTTTGCTGAATTGGATCATATTTTAGTGCTCGATGTGAAATAGTTTTAGATTTTCAGTTTGGGTTTGGTTATAGATGATGGTGGAATGGGAGTTGTTTTTATAGCATAGTGTTTTGAACTGAATGTTCCAAGTTTCAAAGCCGAGCTGAATATCATACTTTTGACTTTTAAGCTCTAGGTTGGCTTCCTTATTGCTATTGAGTTCATATCTTTTCAACCACGGCTTAATTTTTTTTTAATGTACATTCATGGATCATATATCATATAGACTTGATTGAGGAACTTCTTTGTGGTTACAGTACTTCTGATGTTAGAAAAGATCTAAGATGACATATTAGTCCTAAATGATGAGAAAGGTATGATTTGACATTGCTATTGATAAAGCAGAACAACAGGACATCCTATATAACTTACCCTGGATGCATTCAGGTTAAAGATTTCTTGCTCCTACATTTTCCTTTTTGAATACACTCAGAAAGTTCGACTTTGAAATTCTAGGTCCCCATTTTCTGAATACATTTCTTGCTATGGGTGGGGGTTTGGTAAATTGAAATATCCAGGTACTCTAAAAAATTGTAAATTGTATGTTTTATAGATTGATTGCAATGCTTCAAGTGAATCTCAAGGTTATATATTTGTGGCTTATGAAAGAGGGTTTCCACAGTTGTTGAAAGACACCTAGATAACAGGATCACTGAGATGTTTATATAACTGTGAGAGATTTATGTCACATGGTTTCTTTCTCTGAATGGCTTAAGTGAACTGCATGGGCTTTTACTTTGTGTGGCTTAACCGCTGTTAACGTAAATGTACTGAAGTATTTTATAAATGCCTCTGAATTCAGGATGACGATATCAAGAATGCAATTGAGGATGCAGGCTTTGAAGCAGAGATTCTATCTGAACCCATTAAATTAAAAACAAAGCCAAATGGAACCCTTTTGGGGCAGTTCACAATTGGAGGTATGACCTGTGCTGCCTGTGTAAACTCTGTTGAAGGCATTTTGAGAGATCTTCCTGGTGTCAAAAGGGCTGTGGTGGCTTTAGCTACTTCTTTAGGGGAAGTTGAGTATGACCCTATTGTCATTAGCAAAGATGATATAGTGAATGCTATTGAAGATGCAGGCTTTGACGCGTCTCTTGTACAGAGTAGTCAACATGATAAAATTGTACTTGGAGTTGCTGGGATATTCAGTGAGGTGGATGTACAGCTTTTAGAGGGAATACTGAGCATGCTTAAAGGAGTAAGACAATTCCGTTACCACTGGATATCCAGTGAACTAGAAGTTCTCTTTGACCCTGAAGTTCTAGGTTCTAGATCCTTGGTTGATGGGGTTGAGGGAGGGAGCAATGGGAAATTTAAATTACATCCCATTAACCCTTACTCAAGAATGACTTCTAAAGATGTTGGAGAGACCTCTGTTATGTTTCGACTTTTCCTTTCCAGTCTGTTTCTTAGTGTGAGTATTTCTTAACATGCTAATGGTTTTGATTATCTCTTCAATAGTGTACCTCTAATGTTTTTTCTTTCTTTCTTTATGTTTATGTGTGTGTGTGTGTGTGTGTGTGTTGGGGTTGGTTGGTTGGTGAGTATGTTGAGGTTAGTTTACAGTTGGTATCATTGTCTACCTGCTTTCATACACAAGTGTGCACTATATCTCCTGGTTTCTTCTAAGGACCGAGGATAATTGAGAAGGCATTATATGTTAATACATTCTTCTGGGAATCTCGCTATGGTGACATCTTCTCTTTGAACACTTGGAAAGCCCATATAGGCATCTGTTTGTTTCTTTGTTGGTCTGTTTTTATTTTTTACTGTTGTATTAATTATTGGCATTTGATGAATTGTATCCAGATTCCCATCTTCTTCATGCGAGTAATTTGCCCTTATGTACCACTGTTGTCTTCCTTGCTGCTCTGGCGCTGTGGACCCTTCTTAATGGGTGATTGGTTGAAGTGGGCATTGGTGAGTGTTGTTCAATTTGTAATTGGGAAGCGCTTCTACGTGGCAGCTGGTAGAGCCCTTCGAAATGGTTCAACCAATATGGATGTTTTAGTTGCATTGGGAACTTCAGCCTCATACTTCTACTCTGTTTGTGCACTACTATATGGTGCAGTCACTGGCTTTTGGTCTCCAACATATTTTGAGACAAGTTCCATGCTGATTACATTTGTATTGTTGGGGAAGTATTTGGAGTGCCTTGCCAAGGGGAAAACGTCAGATGCTATCAAGAAGTTGGTAGAACTTGCTCCAGCAACAGCACTGCTGGTTGTCAAAGACAAAGGTATTTTTTCGATCTTTCCTTTTTAATTTTTTGCACTTGAGATATGGTTTGAAATTATCTCATTAAAATTTTTTCACAATGAGCTATAGACTATCGAAACACAGATAAATTCCCCTCAATCTTAATCAGGCTAAAAATAATAAAAATGAAGAGCTAAGTAAATTTTGGTTCATTTTCTAGGTGGAAGGTGCATTGGAGAAAGGGAAATAGATTCATTACTTATTCAGCCTAGTGACACATTAAAAGTTCTTCCTGGTACCAAAGTTCCTGCTGACGGTGTGGTTGTATGGGGTTCAAGTTACATTAATGAAAGCATGGTGACTGGTGAATCTGTGCCTGTTTTGAAAGAAGTTAGCTCATCAGTTATTGGAGGTACGATGAATTTACACGGCGCTCTTCACATAAAAGCTACTAAAGTAGGATCAGATGCTGTTTTGAGCCAGATAATTAGTTTGGTTGAGACAGCCCAGATGTCCAAAGCTCCAATTCAGAAATTTGCAGATTATGTAAGTACCCCTTAAGTGGCTTCGGCTTGGCTCTATTTTACCACTATTGTCCTTCTGGTAGAAATTTTTATGGAATATGTCATCTGCTTTGGGAAGAATTGCAGTTCCTGTTGCTTGCCTATCTGTAGTAACTGAATGAGTTTTCATGCACTAAGTAAACCTTACCTTTGTTAAACACTTGTTAGCTGTTGCCAAACATGTCCTTGCTAAATTGCCAATCCATATTCTTATGTGCCAAATATATGCTATGCATTAGCTTAATTGTCTCTTATTTTGATGTAAAAAGGTCCAATTTCAGTTGTATTAATGTTAATTTGAGCTAGTTTTATTGGGATGAGGGAGACACTGCTAAGATCAGAATAAAAACTGGCTTTAAGACTGCCAGTTTTGTCTTTCTGGAATATTTTATAGTTCATGTTGCTGTTGGCTGTTTTTACAAATAAATTGTCAAAGGGATTATGTATTACTTGATATACAAGTTCAGTCAATTTTTAAAATCTCGTAATCCAGTTTTTCTTTGTCTGTTCCCCTCCACTGAATTACCGGTATTGCTAGATCTCAGATAGAAGGAAACCAATAGGATATTTTATCTTGTTTGGACATTACTTGCTAAAACCATCTGACTTGTGTCTTGTTTTATATACATATCTGGTTGTTCATTTCTTTCTGGCCACTCTTTTTTCCATTGGCAATCATTGGTGTTATTATGCATATAGACAGATATGTACTCAGATTGTCTTACTCTTTAATATTCTTCTTATATTAGATGTCTCTATGAATTGCAGGTGGCAAGCATTTTTGTTCCTATAGTTGTTGGATTGTCTTTGGTGACATTCTTTAGCTGGTAAGTTCATTGCTTGTTTTGCTTTGTTGATGTGGCATCTTATTTTTTTAATGGTTGTATTCATAAATTCTTTTGATTAAATATTTTCTGTAATCTTTTGCAGGTACATTAGTGGAATTTTGGGAGCTTACCCAGAAGAATGGCTTCCAGAAAATGGCACTTACTTTGTCTTTTCCCTTATGTTTTCAATCTCAGTTGTGGTAATTGCATGCCCATGTGCACTTGGCCTGGCAACACCAACCGCTGTCATGGTTGCTACTGGGGTTGGGGCTAACAATGGTGTGCTGATAAAAGGAGGAGAAGCTTTGGAAAGGGCCCAGAAGATTAAGTACGTGATATTTGATAAAACAGGTACTCTAACCCAGGGAAAAGCCAGTGTTACTGATGCAAAAGTTTTCACTGGAATGGGCCGTGGAGAATTTCTCAGATGGGTGGCCTCTGCAGAGGTGATTTTTTGCTTGTCAAATGTATCTTTGCATGTGTTTGCATGTGATGATTATGATATGTGTGCATACACAGCCTACCAGAGCTTGGTTATGGCTTGGTGTCCCATTTAAGGTTTCAAAGTTAGTGCCTTGAGTGTTGGTACAGAGGATACCCATAATTTAAAACTACAGGAAAATAAGCCTTAATGCATTTTGTGACATGCTATGAGTAATTAGGCACTGAAGGGAATCAACCACCCCTTCTTTGTTACAGATTATTCAAAAATATAAAAACAATCTCTGATTCTCCATTACCTTGTTTACATGTCTCAGGCTAGCAGTGAACATCCACTGGCAAAAGCAATAGTGGAATATGCTCGTCATTTCCATTTCTTTGATGAACCTTCTGCAACCAGCCAAACCCCCAGCAGAGAGTCTACAATCTCTGGGTGGCTTCTTGATGTCTCAGACTTCTTGGCTCTTCCTGGAAGAGGTGTGAAGTGCTTTGTAGATGGAAAACAAGTTTTGGTGAGTTCCTTGGCATAATAAATATGTAACATATTACAGCTTGAATCTCGAGAAAAATGTTCAATCACTTCCGGGAATACTCATAGGACTGTATTCTTAACAGGTTGGTAACCGGAAACTTATGATTGAGAGTGGAATTGCCATTCCAGACCAAGTAGAACATTTTGTAGTAGAGCTTGAAGAAAGTGCAAAGACAGGCGTCCTTGTTGCGTTTGATGACAAAATAATTGGTGTTTTGGGGATTGCAGATCCATTAAAGAGAGAAGCTGCTGTAGTGATAGAGGGCCTTCTGAAAATGGGTGTCAAACCAGTCATGGTGACAGGGGATAATTGGAGGACAGCACGTGCAGTTGCTAAGGAGGTTAGTATATTTTCTATAATACCATGCCCATAATTTTTTTCCGGAAACTTTGACCTACTTTCACAAAGAAAATCTATTTTCACGCAATTTTGAACAGTTTGTAGATCCATGACTGAATTGAATGAAACAATCACTTTGTTGTTATCCCCTCTTTCGTGAAACTAGATACCAACGTTGTGGAAATATGATCTCCCTATTTATGCATCCTGGTTCTGATCAATCTTTACCATTTCTCTTGATCCCACAAGACAATAGAATCCAAAGTCCTTCCTTAATTGATGTCTGATTTTTTGCTGTGGCAGAATTATTATCATTTTAATCTTCACCAATATGATTTTTTTCAATACTTCACATGAAGTGAAAATTTTGCACTACAACGTGTTTTCAAACAGTTCTAGTAGTGATTTAGGAACCCACATGAAACCATTATAGTTTCCTAGTTTTGCTGAATAAATAACTGTTGATTGCTGGCATCATTGGCTCATTCCCTCTCATTTGTGCTGTTATTAATAGGCCTCTTTTTAAACCCAAGTGCTCCATCACCAGCTTCATGTTGGTCATTGTTATTATGCTATATGGCTCTTTATATGCTGATTTTAGCTGCACTTTGCCTACTAACTTGGAGGCTAAAACCAAACTTAAGCTATTTTCTGTGTGAAAACAAAAAATCGATTTACATTGGGTGGGCTTTATATTTTGGCTGTAATGTAAATAACTTCTAGTTTTTCTTGTATTGTTTAGAAAGGAATTTTTTTCTTTGTTCATTTTTCTTTTCAAGTAAGCCTAAAGACTTTTTGCTGAGCAGGTGGGCATTCAAGATGTCAGGGCTGAAGTAATGCCAGCTGGCAAAGCTGATGTTATCCACTCATTTCAAAAGGATGGAAGCATCGTATCAATGGTGGGTGACGGCATCAATGACTCGCCTGCTCTAGCTGCTGCAGATATTGGTATGGCAATTGGGGCAGGGACGGATATTGCCATAGAAGCTGCTGACTACGTGTTGATGAGGAATAACTTGGAGGATGTAATCACAGCCATTGATCTCTCAAGAAAAACCTTCACTCGCATTAGACTGAATTATATTTTTGCCATGGCTTACAATGTGATCGCAATACCTATTGCTGCCGGGGCTCTATTCCCTTCTCTAGGGATCATGTTGCCACCATGGGTAGCCGGTGCTTGCATGGCTCTCTCATCTGTAAGTGTTGTGTGCTCTTCTTTGCTTCTTCGAAGATACAGAAAACCCAGACTTACCACCATCTTGGAAATAACCGCGGAGTAGAAAGAGAGAAAAACAAGAACTCTAGTTGTCAGATCCCTTCTCTAGGGATCATGTTGCCATCATGGGTAGCCGGTGCTTGCATGGCTCTCTCATCAGTAAGTGTTGTGTGCTCTTCTTTGCTTCTTCGAAGATACAGAAAACCCAGACTTACCACCATCTTGGAAATAACCGCGGAGTAGAAAGAGAGAAAAGCAAGAACTCTAGGTGTCAGATCTGCAGGGAAAAAAAAAGAAGAAAACGGAGATGAAGAGGAGGATGGGACATAAAATTCTCAATTTTGTATCTATTTCTCTTTCTTTCGCACACTTGTTATACGCCGAGGGGATGCAATTCATCACCCGAAATGTAGATGTACTTGTATAATGTCATCATTGTTGTATTTTCTTGTTGTCTTCCCCATTCAATGAAAAGGGTTTGGTTCGTTCTCTCTCTCTCGTTTATTGTACCCTGTGACAGTTGATTGATTTTAAAATAATCTTAGTTTCTGGACATTGAAAGAATTCGTGGAAACTACTGTTGGGGTGGCTTGGTTCACATTTTCCTTCTGGAATTTCCTTCTATAAAACTCGGCTAGCGATGCTGTATTGCTGGAAAACGTAAACCTAGGGTTTTAAAGCTGAAGCCACCTGGACCTCCTTACGGCGCAATAGGCTTGTCAACTGGCTTTCAGAACGGGACTCTCTCTTTAAGTGAGTTCCGGTTCGTGTGGAACTGACTCTAGGAAGTGGGAAGATATAGCTGCAGGTTTTGTTTTTCCTTCAAACAATAAATTAAGATCACAGCACCAAAACTGCCACGGTAGCAGCAAGGTGGGAAGTGAGCACATCAAGTCAATATTTACTTATTTTTTATATTTTGAATAGCTGAGACAAGGAACCCACATGAACCATGTGGGCTTTGACACAGGCAATATTATAGATAAAATTCAAGAACAAATGCAATGGCTATGTGGGAGAAGCAAGAGATCGAAGTATAAAATCATTGATTGATGCTGGTAGAATGGTGAAGGCGCAGCAATCTTCACATCAGTCCAAGGTGCCACACCCGCAAAGTGATCAAATCAAATTTCTTTATGTATGGGATGAAACATGTACAGTATATTATATAGACCAAGTCAAGTCTAAAAAAGTTTTTTTGGCAATAAATCCGTTCATATAATTCAACTGTGATCGGAGAGATGATAAGTTTGATCTGGAAAATTGTTTATCTCACCGGTCCTTGTCATGCACCTACCGCTGTTGTCCAAGTCAACACTAGCACTTGAAGCTTGCTTTCACACCACACTTGACGAAAGAAAAGTAGTATGCCACAGCTGATTCTACTCTCTAGAAAGATGTGCTTTCAACTTTCAACCTTCAACTTTCTGTTTTATTTATTTATTTCGTAATTGAGTAAGGCCACCTAAAACAAAAGGCTTTTTCACTACTAGCCATGTAGTTTAAAATCTTCCAATGTTATCCTTCTATTTCCCACAACTTCCAATCTTGCACCTAAATATTCAATAGCTTACCTTTTAAATTTGTTTTTTGAGTTTTTTTTAAGGTTTTATGACATATTATATATTTCCAGGGTTTCAGATAAACTAAAACAAAATATAAACAAGCTAAAAATCAACTCTTATTTGATAGTAAAATAGCTCAGATGCTCGTGTTGGTCATGTGTCTCTTTCTTTTCCCTCCCCTTCTCTCATGGGACAAGCCTTCATTAGGATTGAGTGAAATAAAATTCGAGATTAAATCTAAAAGTTATTAGAGAATCACGGACTAGATAGAAAAAAAAGGCTTGAACTTGGATGAGATGAAATTCAAGACTAAATTGAAGAGTTATTAGAGAATCAAGAACTAAATTATACAAACAGAGTAAAAAGTGTCTAGCGTGTGTGTTAAATGTTCTAGCATATGAAAGGAGCTGTCATATTAGGGTGGTACTGCTCGCGACTTTCTCTGATCTTTGATGTCAGCCTTTATTGATGTTGTTAGTATTGTCTTGGTGAGACCTTCCTTCCAAGACGTCGCGTGGTGTTGATGGAGCCTAAGTGTGGCCACGACAACCAACTTTTTTTCTTTTCCTTTTATTTTTATTTGTATATTAGGGTGGTACTGCTCGCGACTTTCTCTGATCTTTGATGTCAGCCTTTATTGATGTTGTTAGTATTGTCTTGGTGAGACCTTCCTTCCAAGTCGTCGCGTGGTGTTGATGGAGCCTAAGTGTGGCCACGACAACCAACTTTTTTTCTCTTCCTTTTATTTTTATTTGTCTCTCCTTCCCTTTGTTTCCATGTATAGTTTCTTCTCATTCATAAAATAGGTCTGTATTTTTTTTTTAATGACAACTCCAATCCCTCTATCTTTAGTCCTTTGTAAAACAAAACATTCAAATTGATTTTTTTTTGTAAAATCAAGCGCCAACTTGACATCAAGATGTTTTTTGGACACTGCAAGGACTTTATATCAAGCCAATCAAATCAAATTATAGAGCCTAATATCGATTAAACACATTGAGTAAGGATTGAATTAAATGACCAAAAAACTACGATGATGGAAAAAAAAGACAAACAATGAATGAATTGAACTAATAGAAGAAACAATGAAAAAACCCTAGCTATTTGATTTTTTTACTTAATTAATAATGGCAAATTCATTTTTGTTTTTAATAATTAGAGGGGCAACATTGGGAAAAACCGAACTAGGGGGATAGAAGTGGAGCGTTGAAGAATCTACGAGGGCAAAAACAGGAAATTGGTAAATAATCATGCCAAGTCTTGGATAACGATCAGGGTGGTGTGTGTATTCAATTTCTGAAGCAATCACTTTGAATGGGATTATAATAGAATTGACTTGTAAGAGGATCAATTAATGAAGTTGCCTTCCTGGTTAAACTACACATCGACTCCCTGCCCTACAAACGTGGCCTTCGGTAGGGACGTCAAAGTTGATAGTCAACTAATTAATCAATACATGCCTTTCAGACATTATTGTGGACCTGGAAAATGACCTTTGGTCAAAACCACATCTCTTCCACCTGCTTGCTTTGCAAGCTAACTAGTGGCTAAACCTTGTTGGAATCATAGAATTTCCAGGCAGTTTCCTGAATGCCCAACTAATCCTTAATCTTAGAACACGATCCTAGCTAATCCATAAAATAAACACCACTGCCTACTTCATAATCCTAGCCAATCCTTAAAAAAACCCAGAATATACATCAATGCCTACGTCAAAGCCTCGATACCATCACCAGCTTTATGTGAAACGAGAGAATTGATTATTCTGCTGATACCATTTTGTGGGAGAGTGACGGCACAAAACATCAATCTGTAGCAAATTCGAATACTGAATATAGGGCATATATGTCGTTTTCAACCCTATCTTGCATTAGCTAGCAGCCTTCATTAATTCATTAGATGTTCATATTGATAATTCTAAGAGCTGGAATTCCCAAGAAATTTACATGGTGGATATATTCCGTCGAAAACAAGATCATGACATTAATGAATTGTTGATCGTGTACATGCACATATATATACTTCAATTTCATGTAAAAGAAATTCAAGAAACACATTTATGACAGTAGAAAAATACCAATCAATGCCGTGCGCTGATGAATGACTAAGTACATTAATTGCCAAAGTCAAATGGGGAAATCATCCATTGGTCCATTCTGATCGACGACGAAACATATTCCTAACGCATAAATACAGAAGAAGAAAAAAAGGAAAAAAACAAAAACAAAAACGAAGGGAAATTAATGGAACGTCGTCTTTACTTCTCTTGCATTGAATTGAATCTGAAGGTACAAGAGTACATTCAACCCACTAGGATGTTTGATTCTAGTCAAAAGAGACTAAGGGTGGTCATTCTTAGACGCTTGAATATTCAACAATGTCTTTGGTTGAATAATTATTATTTTCAACATATATTATTCTGTGTAGGCTATAGAACTGTTTCGAAAATTAAGGCATTGCTTTTGGTTTCTCAAAACAAAGGGCCAGGTGTTTGATATCGACGAGGAGAATTGACGCAGAAGAAACTAATAAGGGAGAGGTGGTGGTTTGGGATTGCAAATCACGGTAATAAAAAGCAGTGCTGCATTATTTTGATGAATCTATATTAATTTAAGCAAGATTTTCTGACCAAGCTAGAAGCTAAGACCATCTCGAATGAACCCGAAGATAACCTACTATAAGTCTAAAGGTGATTTTAACTCTCTGGTATTGTGATCTCATTGACAAAAACAGCTGTTGCTTCCAGGAAACTACACTCGCTTCGGCCTTAGTGGCCCAGTTTGTCTCTCTCCCAAGGAATAGTCAAGAGTAAACACAATTACTTTGACTGAAGATGGTCTTCTCAGTATATATATGACTCGAGGTTTACATTTGTATTTGTTTGCTTTCCATACTAAATAACACGGCTTAATACAGTGCCAGACAGGCAATTTAAGATTACCATCAGAGCCACCGTGAGTGACACTATGGCTAGTTCGTCGAGTGATTGGGTGCAACTCTATGAACAAGCCAATATTCATGGACAGGCAACACCTTCCTTTGGATTCTCAGATGCCACCAATGTTGCAACCAGTGGTGCATCGCATATCATAAATCCAAGCAGTTCAATTACATCAAGTGCTGGTGATCAGACGTTGACCCCTAAAGGTTGTGGGTCGAAGCCAATCAAAAGGAGATCTAGAGCTTCTAAGAAGACACCAAGCACCCTGCTCACTGCCACCACCGCAAATTTCAGAGCCTTGGTGCAACAATTCACTGGCTGTCCTAGTATTCCCATTTCAATCGGGAACCAAAAGGGTCCAATCACCTTGAATTTTGGACTCGGGAGTGCACAAGATCATAGCTACGCGACTGCAGAAATGGCACCTTTTGACAACATTTATTATCATGGGCAATCTCAGATGCAAGGACGACAGCAACCGAGGGAAAACGCACAGCAACTGCACCAGGACCAAGGATTACTTGATCATCTTCCTAATAGTAATGCTTACTTCTCGTTGTCTAGTGACCTTGGACCTAATTTAGACAGGCCAGCTGATGATGGGCTTTTCAATATGGACGATATTGCTTTGCAAGAGCTTGCTAAGGAGTCTTTCTCCGATGAAAATATGAATAATATTGATTGCTTTTAGGGATAGTTAACCATATATATCCAGGTGCGGTTTTGTTCGTAGAATCTCCTCTTAGAGCTATATTGTATGTTTATCCATCTATTCCACAAGCATGTATGCTATTTGCTATTTATTAATTCCTCATCCAAATAACATAGGAAAAGGAATTAAGACTAAGACTATATACTATATATTAAATTTTCATTTTTTTTATCAAACAGAGTGGGATAGAGCTGAATCTTAGTGAACAGTGACACCATAGACCAAAGTTATGATTAACTGCAGGCTATTTGGTAAGAGAAAAAACAAATCACTGGAGTTTTGATCAATTGAAACCTAACCTTTCATTTATCTGATTTTGATTCCTAGCCCACGAATTTTTTTTCAATTCATTTTTGTATTGTTGTATTGAAACTGCTGGCATGGCAAACAAATTTTAAGCTAATTTATGATGATTTGGTTGGGATTTCATTCTTATGCCAGGGGCGAGAATGCATATCCTACTGCTCATCAATGGGATGGTGATGATGACTTCCTTTAAAATTGAACGTTTTTACTTGGTTATTTTTCTGGCATATGCTCGCTTCTTTTGCATGCCCAACTCAGATTATACTGAAGTGTTTGGATTTTCTTGATTTACGGGGGAGTTGGCGTTAACGTGAAGAATAAATATGGAAATCACAGAATAGGAATCATAGAATATTTAGTTTCCTAATTAGCCTTACTTGATTGTAAATCGTCCATGATTATTTCCTAGACTAGTGTAATGAGTTTTTCCTAATTAGTCTCTGTATAGGCTATATATACAAGAGCCTCTTCTGCTCTTACTTTTGTACTGAAATAACAATCAAATATATTCTTTCTCAGTTCAACAGTTGGCACACAGAAAACAACGATTCTTTTCTGATGCTATTGATGGAAAATTAGAAATGGGATGTGTATATTTATATATATTTTCTAACCCCCATGGCACTTTGAATAATCCTCTAATATCCATACATCAATTAAACCACCTTGCACATGCCTTAAGGTAATTGTTCATCCATCTTTCGGAGACTCATTTCATCTCTACTTTGCCGCAAGCAATCGCCGGACTCTGGGTGTGGCATGTCATCAAATTCTCCAGTTACCATATCAAACCTCGAAATTGAGTTTGAACATGGTGTATCGTCAAATTCTCTATTTCTTGGTGGCAGGTTTTGAGAGAAAGATATTTTGACTTTGATGCAGAGACCATCCAATGCAGAGCTCCATCTACAACAACAGGGGTAGCAGAACGCGGATGACAGTAAGAAAGAGAAGCTCGTTAGGTGTCAGGCTAAACATCATATACATAAAGCATTCATGTTCCTCAAGAACAGAAAGCACCCTAACACCTCTTGTCAAAGAATGGAAGAAAAATCCACAGATAAAACCAACTCCTTGTCCCGCTGGTGTTTGGACAGTCATAAGTTCTTGTGCCATCAGATTCCAAATGAAAAACACCCTCTTTGCTCAAGTGTTTTGAAAAGTACTAACGAAGAACAGAAAGGTGAACAATTAAGCAGTCGCAATGGACGCGTGGGGGCTTGCTCATTTGCCGTACTAGAATCTGTGAGTGAATAATCAAGCAGTGGCATTTGAATTTGATGCCTGACACCTAGTTTGCTTGATATGTACTAATCTCGGGCCGTTCATTATAAGAACCGAAACTTGTTGAGTTTCAAACCAAATCAGTGGATCGAAAGGTTAAAATAGAATTACACCTGCAAGCATTCTGATATAAATCCTTCGACAGCCACATCTTCATCGACTGATTTAGAATTCTCGCCTTTTGAAGACAACATATATTATTTCCCATCTGCATCCGCCACTATCTTCTACTGGAACCTTTAAAATATGAGTATGACTCTCCGTGAAGATCAATTCCAAGAACAGAACAATTCCCACGCCAAGATTTATCGATCAAGGCTCTAGCCACTGAACCCCATTTGTAACGAGAGATAAATTATTTGCTCAACAACGTGAGATCCCCTAATCTAAGCATCCAAAACAAACTACCAAACATACAACAAAGAAAAATAATCCAGGGATCAAAATAAAAAAAGCAAAAGGACTAACTTTTTTTTTATAAAAAAATAGAGAAAACATTATGGAATACCATTACAATTCATAATGTTTTCTCCCTACCTCCATAGTAAATCTACCATACCTTTAAGTTTTTTCTTTTTTTGTAATTGTAATGTAATAGGATTCTTATTTGAGTGAGAGGTGTAAAAGGAGTATTTTATTTTTTTCAACTTCTATTATTACCTCCTAATTTCTCAATTCAGTACATACTATTTTCTCAACAAAAAATAATGTACTAATTTCATTATCTTTTTCCACGTGGAAATGAAGGTAATTTTTTTTTATTTAAGGAAAATGGTTCATCGACAAACAATTAAGCAACTGGCTTATAAGTTTAAACTCCCAATGCTTGTATTTGTTGTTCAAGTCGTTCCAACACCTGTGAGGGGAAAAGAATGATTAGATAAACAAAACTTGATGAGATCTAAATTGGCAGCAGTACACCACAAACATTTCTAGGCTCACCGCCTTCGTGCTGTCAAGAGCAGTTTTCAGTGCTTGGATTTCCTGCAACACAACCGATTTATTCAGCATCACTACTTCCTGTCCGAAGCAAGTTATGTGAATATCACTCACTTTGTTGGTGTCCACAAGTGCACGTTCTAGTGCCTGGATATTCTGCGCCTCGGTTTTTCCAGCAACTTTGGTATCCTCGTGTTCTCTGTGTTCTTCTCGTGTGAGGCAAGCATCACCGGAATCTTCATTTTGGCCAGTACCCTGCATTATTCAGCGAGTAAAATGTTGGCTGATAGGTTGGAATTTTATTATATCATATTAAAAGCACCAAACCAGAAGCCCGCAGGCTGAATTGATCAGTATTGCAAGTGTCATAAGAAAGGTTGAATAATTTGTTGATTAATTACCATAGCCTCCTCTGAAGCGACACCTCTGTTTGATTCAGTATTGTAAATCTCCTCTGTTATAGAAGTCGACTGCAGGGAACAAGTTAAATATTCACAGGAAGGAATCGCTACTACGATAATAAACACTACCCTAAAGAAAGTATTTCACGGTAGTTAAGAAGATAACCTGAAGCATTTCTACAACTTCTGGGTTCTGCCAGGGTCCTTTATCACTAAACAGGCAACCACCATAATCAGAACATGTGCAGTTCCCTCCAAGAAAACTTGGCAAATTACTGTGAAAGAAAATAGGAAAACTTAGTGGTGCTAACAAGTGTAAGGAACATTCAGATCCAAAAGCAGCATGCACATGCTTTTCAGAACAGTAATACAAGTGCCAAAAACTTGCCACCTTTGATCAATAACTTCAAGCAGGTTGCTTAGATAGTTGCATCCCAAAACCTACAATTGAAACAAACACTCGATTCATGCAGTTTGAGAAGGGACCTGCAATTGTGTTTTTCAATGAGAAAAATCCTTACATGAATCTTCGCTAATGTGCGTGCATCAAGAAAAGCCCTGAGTGCTTTCCACAGCATCCTGAACCCATTTCCAGCATTGACTATAAAGAGCCGATTCAGAGTCTGGAGATTTCCATAGCAAAAGATTATTAATTAATATTAATTCATAGAATGAGGACCATGCCAAGCTTGACAACAGCACCACTTGGTCTTCCTAGACAGAAGCATAACCCCCATCCTGCTTTGCACAAACAGAACAATGGGAAAACAATTTTTTTGATATCAATGCATTAATATATATTTAAAAAATTAATATTTTAGGATTTGTAATTCATGGTATTCATTTGTAGTTTTCAATAAGGCTTTATTAATCTTCAACACTCACAAATTGCGAAACTTACTATCCATCTTAGCTTAACTTACAAATCATATTAGAGGGACCACACATGATTAATTAGTTAATGCAAGTTTAAGATATATTATGCCCAGTTTCATAATAATAGAGGAACACATTTGATCAAAAAGTCAAATTAGAAGGAACACGGGCCATAACCCAAAAGGTTAGGCATGCATGGCCCTACAAAACAAGACCCGTTCACCCATCTATTCAAATAAAACTAGGCAACGTGTCGTCATTAGTGAGCCCCCGACCACCTCTAATAGCATGCTCAGCGTCCATAACCTAGAAAATCTTGTTTTCCATGCTTTTTTATTATATAACTGTCAAACTAAAGGGACCACAAAAGATTTTGACAAAAAAATGAAGGCATAGTTCTTCAAAAAGGTTGCCTCCACGGTGGTCTGCATGTTTTTTTTTCCCTCAAATTCAGTTTGAGTCCCTTTACTTTTAATTTTTCAAAATAAAAAAATTCAAGCAACTTTTTCACAAAATCGAGGGCTTACCAAACTTTGATTGGGTTTAAAATAGAGTTAGCTGAAAGATGTATACTTCAAAATAAATATAATGCTTATTGGAAAAAAAAAAATTAAAACTGAACAAGAAGTCCTGGACTTGTTATAATATCACAGTATCATTTTCTTTTCATTTCTCCTTAATTTTAGAAGATTGTACCTCTTCTTCTACATTAAGTAAGTGTTTATTTTTTTATTTTTTGGTAAAAACCACGTTTTATAAAATTTTAAAAATTTTTTTGTTTAATTTATTTTTATTTTAATATACTGATGTTAAAAATAAATTTTAAAAAATAATAATAAAATATTATTTTATATATTGTTTCAAAAAAAAAAAAACAATTTAAAATATTACAGTTACTGTAATATTAAAACACTACCTAGAACGTTTACCAATCTAGAACTTTAAACAAAAATATTACCTCTGGGTAGTAGTTGCTATCGATTTTCAAAATATCCATGAAGAGACATCTCGCAGGCTTTGAGAAATTGGACATGCCCTAAGCAAAGGCAAGAATCAAACTATTGATCAGGACACGCCACAGAAAAGCTTGGAACTAAAATTAGTATCAAGAAAACTTTATGGTTTTCCCCGACATCAACAGAAACGAGAGAGGGAATGACTTAAAAGGTCAAGTAACTCTTAATTCTCAGTGCTAATAATTTGCAAGACACGAGTATAGGATATGATACTCACCACTCCCTTCACATCCAAGATACTTGTGGTGGATGCTATATGCCTTTTTGCTGTAATTGAACATGCAGGGAACCTCAAATTTAATGTCTTCTCCTGTTCGGACACGTGATACTTGACAAATCTTTCAATGGTAGTTGCCTGTACCAGGGAATTAATGTCTACCATTCCAATCCGTTCAATATATATCGGTCTTCCATACCTATCAACCCCATGATATCCATGAGGATAACATTTCTTTACTTCTGCATGTTCTTCGAACTTCAATTCCTGCAGTGAGTTCCAAACAAATGAATCCCTTGAAGAATTTACAGACCAAGGCAAGAGTCGAGCCTTGTTAAGATCGAGGATTCGGTGGAGGTCGAATTTAAAGGGAAGGTTGGATTTGAATGTCAAACGATGTATGGTTACAAATAAATTCGGCCTTCACCTTTGGAATTGCATCAACCCCATATTCCTCACGCCACTTGAGATAATTCACATATGTGTCCTTTGCTTTCGAAAAATCAAAGTCTCTCATTCGGAGAAACCTGACACGCATATAACGTTAAACACCATCGACTTATGGTAGAATAAGCAGTCAATAACTAAGAATATTGCTGTGTAATTTATCATTAAAACTAAAACTGATACCATCAAACTTACCGTAAAAGAGTATGATAATCATTGTGCTTCCCCGTTAAATGACCTTCAACAAAAAGCAGTTCGCGGAAAGAATCAATAAGCTTTTCATCTTTTGGATCATGGACTCCTTCAAGGACTACTCGCAAGCTTTTGCTCTTTCCAAGTTTCTTCAAGGAGTCCCGAATCCTGAGAGGGTAATTTAACATTGACTTGATGCCTGGTTTTGGCAATGAAGATGGCTTATTTTCTTCTGGAGAAAGGAGAATCCAATGAGATTCAATGGGTGGATGGATTGATTTTTCCCTTCCTTTTGTAAATTGAGAACTCTTCAAGTCCGAAGTTTCCTCACCTTCTCCACTGCCTCTCGAGATGATTATGTCCCGGTAAGTCTCCTTTGGTCTAAACATATGTGCTGATATCCATTCACCTCAATGCGTGCACACGTCGAAAAGACTTATCGACAAAAGATCACTAAAACCTGTTTCTGCAGAATCCAATTCTATTTACTCATCTAGAAACTATTATATGGCCTATCTAGGACAAAGATAACCAAAATTCGAAGGTCTCGCTCTATTAGTCTGGCGTTTGCAATGTCATTTGCTATCAAAATTCAAGTGCAGGGTTTAAGAGATCAATTTGAAGCTCAAATGTAATAGAGAATTGATCAAATTTCAAGATATCATCTCTCAAGCCATCCAATCAAACTCTACTACGGAGAGAGAGAAAGGTGGAGGTACCACTAAAACTATTAAGGCACACAATAAAGGAAACTGGTTACAGCTTACAATGAAAACAAGAGTGATAAAAAATAAATAAATTTACATGAACAAATCTATAAACCATTAGAGAGTAATATTTGTTGAAGCGGAAAGAGACGGAATAATTTGAGCTTGTCCAAGTTAAGTGAACATGACAGCTTTTTAACAGAGAGAAATGAAGAGAACAACTGTATTGTGTACGGCTGGGGGGGGGGGGGGGGCGCAAGAAGAAGAAGCAAAATGACGAAGGAGAACGAAAATTCTGCAGAATATTAAATAATTAAGAAAGCATCGAATGCAATCCAATGCTTACTTGGTCTTCACGATTGGGTTCTAACTTTTCTCTTTGGAATATTTCGTTACCAAGTAACCTCTTCTTTTCTTCTTCATTTTTCATGTTGTTAAGCAAACAAATTTATGGAGGTTCCACGAAACAGTAAAGATTGTTAAGTAAACATGGTATGAGAGGGAGATAGTGCCAAGAACTTTTAACGGTAAATTCTCTTCAAACTTCCTAAAAGCCCAGAAAAAACATGAAATAGCCCACTCTGGCCTATTCACAGGTCCAGGGTCTAAGGCTAAACACTTGACTGATAAGCATAATCCAATCCACACAGGCGATGCCGATGACCATATACGGCTATTAGCAGCCCATCCCCAGAAAGAAAAAATCCAAGTCTTTTCATAGGATGTTTATTTATCTTAGAATTTAGAAGACAGAATCTCCATGTATTCGATTTTACAAGGTACAAGATCAGAAATTCCTTCTTGTGTTAGGAAGGATGAATAAACTTCATGCATGCTTGCGGGATTAGTTGATATGTGTGAAAGCTGGTTTGAATATTTATATTAATAATAATAATTAATAAAAAAGGATGAATAAACTTTGGTTTTTAAGTTACTGTCATAATTGAATTTTTAAATTTCAGATTTTAAGCTAAAGGTTTGGGGGATGAATGTGATTATCTCCCGTTATGTATAGTACATATACATAATCGTAATGATGAAATAGCTTCGGAGTATAATAGGAGCAAGAATCAGAAGAACTACATTAGTTCCAAGATTTTATCTTTAAATTATTTATCAAAGGGGGAAAATCAATTTTACCGAACGACTAAATTAGTTTGCATTTTAAGTTGTCATATTTAGAGAATTCAAATAGGTAATAACTTATAGTTTAAGGCGCCACCGTTTCACAAAAAAACTAATTTTTTTTTGTTTATATTTTTAGTTTGTTTTTATGTGTTGATTTCAAAAATAAATTGTGAAAAATTAAAAAATATTATTTTGATGTTTTTCCGAGTAAAAAACACTCTAAAAAATAATAATTATCACAATATCAAACACTACCTAAAGTTCTTAAAACTTAGGCTGTTCTTTAAAGAGAAAATATTCAATGATTCTATTAAAGTTGACTAGATAAGCATTCTATTGCAGGTCGGACAAAAAATTATTTTAACATAAAAAAATATTCAGGCTATGAAATATTTTTTAATAATATTATTAAACCCAGCTCAACATGTCAACCTTAAAATCTCTTGATTTAACTTTTTGACTAGCCCACACTTCAAATTAAACCATGTTGGAGTTGCCTTGACATAATCCAACCAATTTGGCTAATTCAAAGACAACTCGGACGATCGGTAAAAATGTAATTTGACTTTTAGAAAAAATCAATTGACATTTTTTTTTTTTTAAAAAAAAATGAGACGATGACATATTAAATCGACCCGAGTCAATTTAGTTTAATCCACTAAACTCGCGATCTGAGTCATGGACTCTACTAAGTTTAATAAAATTACTTTTATTTAATTATATAATAAAAAAATAGAAGCTCAATCGAGCATCAATTCAATGTCAAGATGTTTATTTGAGGTCGCAATAACCTTATAGAAAACAATCAAAATAAATTAGGAGACTCGATTCTTAACATTTTTTTTTATTGAGAGACAAAAGGATGCTATTTGTACATTATAAAATAAATTAAGAAATATATGAACTAATAAATCAAAAAATATTGTTGACACTAATTAAATATTAAAAGTACAAGGTTAATCTTCATAGTAGAAATAAAATATAGATGCAAATGCAAATGTTTTGCATCGACTATCCTTCTTAGTTTAAATGTTTTCACTTATTTTATCTTAATAACTCATTGTTGTTTCTAATAACAAATGATTTAAATTTTTATTAATTTTTTTTATAAATATATCTAATTCGTATAAAATATAAAAGGAAAAAAATGCAATAAAAATTAAACTAATCTCTTTGAAATATCATAAAACTAAAAAAAAAAGATTATGTAAAAAAAAAGGTAATTCAATAGAAACAATTAATGGAAAGGGTAAAAAAAAACAAAAAAAGAGGTCAGACATTGATGGGCAGACAATTTTTCTCTCTCAAGAATCCGCTCCTATTCTTTTTAAATAGGCAATGAGCTCGCTACAATTTCAAGCGACCTTACTTTTATTGTTATGTTTTTCGATCACATTTAATAATTAGAAAAGTAGGATACAAGTTTTTGGACTTAAAAATTCAATTTTAAATCCTTTTATCGGGAAATATCTTATAAACACCATGAAAACTTTTATAAATCACTTTCCACCCCAAAATCACTCAAAAAAAAAAAATTATTTGTCTAAAAATCTAAATGGAAAATAATCTACGTTTTCATACATGTTTATAAAAAAAAACTACTATTATCAAACTTTCTTGTCAAATAGAACTCGTTGACACAAATAACAATGAGTTTCATCATTGAAAAGTCATTCATTGATTTTCTCTCTCCTTAACTAATTTCCTTTCTTCTCTCAAATTAAGGAACTCAAATGTTAATAGAATAAATTTTTAAATTAAAATTAAAATTACAAGAGTAAAGGGACTGTAGAGTAAAAAAAAAAAGTAAATAAACTAAACAAAACTTTTTTTAGTGAATTTAAGATTGACCATGAGATTTCTCTTGTTTAATATTTTGGCCCTTTTTTGTTGAGTTTTTTCTTTCCTTGGCAAATTCTAATAAAGGAAAAATTACCCTATAGTTTGATGGAGATTATATTTACCTATTAAATTTTAAAAAATTATAATTTACATCATCATAATCAATAAAAATTCTCAAATATAATAAAATAAATAAATTACTTTTATATATATTAAATTAAAAAATCAACCAAACAATACATATGATATTCTCTATTTTGCAGACACTATTTTCTATCTCTTTCTAAATATAAACCATCTAATAAAATACAAAATTTTTGGAGGAAGTGAAATCATTGGGTCTAGGAATCAACTTGATTTTTATTCAAATTATTAAAAAGAGTTCACTTACCTGGAAGTGAATTCCTCTTTACCCATGGCCATGACAATCCAAGTAAATGGATAACATCTCCCTCACTCCCTAACTAAAAAAAAACCCTCAAAATCCATTACAAATGAAGGAGAAATCGACGGGAAGCTCAACCAACTTGTTGGCGTCAGCTGAACTGACAACTTCATGGCGCCAGGCTGGAGGGCACAAAAGGAAAGCGAATCCTATGTTCCATCATTTTATTTTGGATTTTTTTTAAAAGAAAAAAATAATTTAATATATTAATTGTTTTTTACAGAATAACATTATTTAAAAAAAATTTAAACCAATAACACGTTTTAATCTTGTTGTATTTAAATATTTTTATTTTTAAGTGAAATAAAATAATTATTGTATTTTAAAATAATAATATTTAAACATATCATATTTTTGAAGCGTGACAACGGTGAATATTCTCTTAAAATTTTAATTTTTTTGTTTAAAATTAATTTTTTTAATGTTTTCATATTATTTTAATTTATTTATATTAAAAATAATTTTTAAAAAATAAAAAATATAATTTAATATATTTCTAAATAAAAAACTTTAATCAATACAATATTTAGACTTAAATTATCCTAATGAAATACACCCCCAATTTAAAGAATTCAAATCAACATCAAAGTCCAATCACTAAGGCCTTTAATTTTTAAGTGCCTCGCCCCTTTTATTTGTCTGTGGTGAAAGAGTTGATTTTTTTTTGTTTTAAATAAAATTTTAGTTTTTTTATATCTTTTTAATACGATAAAGTTAAAAATAAAATTTTAAAATAAAAAAATATTATTTTAATATATTTTTAAATAAAAAATACTTTTTACATATGAACAATTGGTATTATTCTCCAACAAAAACTCAAACTCGTATTTCTAGCTGTTAAAGTTATTCTTTTCAGCACTAGCCATCTAGAAAGAGAGAACTCGCAAAATGAAATTAGCAATAGGAACAATCAAGGTAAAACTTAAAAAAATTAATTTGAATTAAATAAAAAAATTATTATTTTTTTAAATATTTTTGAAACACAAAAAAAAGGTTCTAAAACAATTATATTAATTATAAAAAAAATAATTATATAAAACATGACCCGTTCATAAAAGAAAAAGAAAAACAAAACAAATCATATAATCAGCTCCATTAGTCCATTCATTAGAGCAAATTTTTTGTGGGTTTTAAAAGATGCAGTGCTTTAACAATGACATCCAATTCCAAACAACATGCAAAAAAAAAAAAAAAAAAAAAAAAAAAAAAAAAAAAAAAAACAGAAAATTGTGTAAAAGTCAGGAGATAGCATAGTTTTAAAACCCAGCTCAATCTGGGACTTAGTCAAACTGAGGCTAGAACCGGGTCGGGTTGAAGAAAAAACAAAAGAAGGAAAAATTTGGTGTGATCCGACAAGACCCAGTCAAAAATTCAGTTGCAACCCGTTGACTTTTGTTTTTTTAATTAAAATAACGTTATTTTAATTTTTTTTAAAAAGAATTGACCCGGGCCATCCGGTCAAAACCCGGAACCCGGACCTTGGACCGGGCCGGGTCTAAAAAACCATGGGAGAGAGGCCCAGGCCCGAGATGATGGCACCAGAAAAACACACGTGGCGAAGTATCTAGGAACGCACGCATGGGTACAGCTAGCCAGTCGTGTCCAGATCGACAGATACAGAGACATAACCCCTTGAGCTTTTGGGGAATCGAGAACACGTTTTTTTACCTCCGAACAAAGAGAAGATCCTGGCGGCGTTTTTGTTCTCCTTGCCACGTAATAATCCGCCAACCTGCATGGTTGACTCTTGACTCGATGACTCAGCTACCAAGCCAAAGTTTACAGGGAAAAAAGGAGGAGGAAATACCGCAAAAATTGCAGTGATCACTGAAGTTTTTCGTTATCGAATTAGAATTATATACATTAATTTTTTTTATAAAAAACAAAAAAAGAAGAAGTGTTCCCACAATTCTTGCAATTTGGTTACTATAAATAAATAACTCAGTATCAAAAAGGGTTTTCAAAAATCTTATTTCAAAAGGTTTGTTCTTCTGTGGAGTAATTAGAATCCTTGTCTTACTGTAGATAGAAATGGATGTCTTCATGGAAAAAGTTACAGGATCGATGGATCAAAACGAGGTGATGTATGCCGGATTGGGTCTACCTGCGCAGAAGAAGCCTAACTCTTGAGATGCAGCCAACATCTTACAACTGGTTGCCAGCTGGTTAGCATTTTGCATGACTGAGTTGACCCTCCTCTACTGCCATGCCAGCTCGTCCTTGGGAGCTGCACACGCACATCTTCTCTCGAGGTGGCCCTTGCAATAAAGAAGATGAAACAAATTGTAATTGATTACTGAAACAGGCTTTCATTTGCAAGTAAACTTTGCTACTCCTGCTAATTAATTAATGAGCTCCATTATGCAGTAAAAAATTGAGATTTCACTCACGCTAGTAAACTTGAAACTTGGTGGTGTTATATGATGCTGCCATGGTGCATGTACTAAGAAAGAAATCTCTTTTAATGGATCCCAAAATGATTCTTTTCTCGTGAGTATATATAAACAATTAACAGTTCCAACATAACTCGAACACCTATGAAATCAGACGTCAGCCAAGAATCCGAGCAGCATGAAAATACCTGCAAGTGAGCACAGCCATTTTTTTAAATTTCCGATTCCCAATCTGGCACGGCCGAGCATGTATGGATATGATAAGTAGTTGAGCAATAGTCACGTGAATTATACCAGAGATGAGCCAAGTTTACGCATCCATTTATACTTGTACGGCATGAACGATTGGGATTGCATTCGACGAGTATATATGGCACCGCAGCAAGCGTGAATAAAACAGGGGAGTCAGTCAAAACGTATACGTAGATGGTGTAAATTTGATGTTGAGTGCTCTCGTCACAAAAAAGATTCAAGAAATCTACCAGCTGACAGCTGCATAATCGCTTTTCTGCGGGTTCACGCTATTAACCTTCTAAAGAGCTAGCTAGCTAGCTAATCATGAATCGAATGTTAAATTGCTACTCTACCAAGGGGAACTGAACTTTAAATTAAAGTAAAGAAAATCCCACCACGATGCTATTTTCCCATATCTAATCTCCAAGGGCCTTGTTAAGTCATAATGCTGTGTTTTTTTTTTAAATCTTCGATGTACCTAAATAGCAGGTCCAACAGGTAGCCGCCATTCAGCTAAGAAACATAAGATGGTCCACCTTGTGCAGCAAATCTGGGGATCAGATCTTCAATATCAAATTTAATAGCAGCAGCAACATATAGTGAGAAAGGTGAGATTGGCAAAAATATCATTGCCTTAATGAAAAAATCTGACCCATGGGATAAAAATTTACCTTCTTCCAGTAACATTAACTTCATCCCATTTTAATTTTGGGAACTATGATCACTGATCAGTAGTACCTGCGGGTTGGAGAAGATTTAAAGAGCTTCAACAAACACATACACATAGTAAATGAGAAAGGGAATTGTGGAAAAACGTTTTGCATTGTCACTGTCAGCTCTTATTGAATAATGTACAAAACATTGCTCAAACTAAATACACCATCCATCCCTGGAACACTATTTAATCACAACAACCACTATAGATTCCAACTTTACACAGCTTTTTACAGGCATTTCATTTTTTTGCTTCTCACGTCCACCTTCCTATGCATAGGCGGAGGTATGGCAAAGGCTGGGGTGGGCTTTAGCCTAGGTCAAGATTTTATCAATATTTTTTGACTAGTTTTATATAAAAAAAATTCATAATTTTCAATTAAATTATCAAAAAAAATCTGAAAATTTGCGTGGAGCCTTTTAATATGATGCTTTAGCTTGGGTTAAAATTTCAGAATTTTTGGAGAAATTTAGAAATTTGATGAAAAATCACAATTTGACCAGTTTTACGTTATTGGACGTAATTTTCAATCCGACCATCAGATCGAGCTAAAATTTTATGAGGGATCTTAAAATATGTTGAATAAAATCTGGTTAAAATTTTAGAATGAATGGAGCTTGGTAGTGCTAACAAAAAAAAAGGACCGTTAAATAAAAGCAAAATGACTCATTAAGAGTAAAATGATTATTTGCCATTAAAAAATAAAACAAATCAGCTCCTCTTTTCTTTTATATGTTGCCAACTGGGCAGAAGTAGAATAAAAAAATAAAAAAAAGAAAAGGCGAGAGAGAAATAGAAAAAAGTAAGGGAAAAACATAAAAAAAAATCTAAGGAAAAAAATAAAAAAAAGTGAAAGAATAACCTCGTAAACTTACAGAGTTCAACTTATAAAACACTAATCTAGGGAAGAATCAAGTGAAGGAATGAGGAAATGAAAGAGGGAAAAAATTTAATTACTTTGTTTTTCAGTTGACATGAGATTGTTATTTTATCCCGGTTGAGGGGTTGTTACAATATCGATTCAGATTCGATTATAGATTAATTATATTCCACAAAACATCAAATGATGTAACTTTAATAGTGAGTTTATTTTTACTTTCGCTTTAATTTTATGTACTTTTAAATTTATTTTTTAATATTTTGGGTAGTGTATTTGAATTAAAACTTTACTGTTAACTTCAAAAATTCATGTACATAAGTTAATAATCGATCTTAAAAAATATTTATATATTTATTTAATAGCCCAGGATAAAAAAAATTTCTGGCTCCGCCCTTATTCCTATGTGCCAAGCAATAAACATTTCAATGGACATTATTGAGTTCAATGCCAAAAGCAAAAAAGTGAAATGCGAATATGAACTCAACTTGTACGAACAAAACCCAAAACCTTGTACATTTTAAACCCTCTTAAGGTTTAATTGTTAATCCCGGTTCAAGGTTTCCCATAAAGATGCACACTGCCTCCTTGCAAACCCAACCCTTTTATTCTCCAAATCATAAACCACTTCAAACCCCTGTTGCTGGTAATTCCCCAAAGTAGCCCCCGGCCCGCCACTCAACTCAGCCTCGTCACCACCGTTCATCAGCATCAAACACCCAACCTTTCTTTTCTTCCCCTTCCCATCACCACCATCCAAAAATTCATAAAAATAGTTCCTCCTAGGAAGCACCACACTGGATCCATTCCCCACAAAATGCAGCACGACACTTGGCACATTCACCACGTTATTGTCAAAATAATAACAAGGACTCAATCCAGTATCTTCCTCAATAACTCTAGCTCGCTCATTAACTCGCCCAACTCGGTTCTCAAACTCTGCCACAACCGAGCCATACAAACTCGCCGGCAACATAGTAAAAGTAGTCCCTGAATCCACCACCAACCCACCACTCCCCTCTCCATCAACCTTCCTCAAAAACCCTGGAGCCGGGATTTTCTTTCTACCAATAGAAATACCCTCAAGTCCAACACAATAAAAATAAGGGTGCTCTAGATTATCGAGCATAGAAGTATATACAAAACGAGGCTTATTAACACCGTTTACCCTTCTCTCTTTCTCATCATGATCATACCTTCCTAAAATGAGCGGACTTGGTCGACGAAGTCTGTCCGAATCAAAGGAATGAGACACCAAACAATAAGAGAATTGGTTCCCAAGTTGGGGAGATAATGTAGCAAGCTGGGCAGGCAAAGAAAGGACTCCCCGGCCAAACCCAGCAACTCCAATAGGCTCGGCTAGCGCGGTGTGGGCACAGCCAAATGTGAAATTATTGACTATCAAGTTTGTTGGGTTGCTTAACGGTAGACTAATAGAGTCGCGGTATAGGCGAGCTATCAGGCTGCCATCGCCATAAGCATAATAGAATTGCGGGCAAGAATGTTTTTGACAATCAGATGTTTCGATGGATTCTAACGGGCAGTTGGAAATAGCACAAAGATCGGAGCTTGGGAGATTGGAGTGTGCAGCCGAACATGCAGATGATTTGCAAGAAACTGGGGTGGCGGTTTTGGAGAGTTTAGGTGGTGGAGTGGAAGCTAGAGAAGTGTTTTCAGCTTTGCCTTCACAAAGAATGCATTCAAAAGGCTGGCATGGGAACCAAACAAGGTCACTTCCTGTGTCAAGATAAAGAAAGATGGGTTGGGAGTCGAGAGTGAAGGAGAGAGTGTAGTCACTTCCGGGAGAGAGAGGGAGGGAGACTTGACGATGGTTGTGGGTGTTCTTCTGGTGGTGGTGGCGGCGGAAGCGGGTGATGGAACTGGTGGAGGTGGATTTGATGAGGTGGTGGGTAGAGGTGAATTGGGTTTTGGAGAGGGAGTGAGTTAAAGGCAGAAAAAGAGTTTGTGAAGTAGAGATAAAAAAGTGGGAGAAACAGAGTGAGAAACAGAGCAACAAAGAGTAAGAGGTTGCCATGAGCCAGCAAACCTTTGGTGTAATTTTTAATTTTTTTTAAGAAGAGAGAAGGAGCATAGGGAGAGAATGGTGTTGAAATTTGATTTTGATTTAGGAGAGAATGCCGAAAGGGGAGTTTTGAAGAGGTGAGGATGAAGGTTCTGGGAGGAATGGAGTCTATGTTGTTAGCAGGCAGGCAGGCAAGCTTCAATATATATCTATGCAATTGTAGAGGAGCTACAATCATTGGCGATTTAAGTAATGGAAACGTGGAGGAATATATGTGGAGTTGGAGTCCTTGCTCTCATTGTCCGATGGCGCAAGATTTTAAGTGACTTTACCTCCTTGAAGCAAGCAAAGTATTAACAGGTCTTGTCTAGGCCTGGAGTTATCTAAGTTAGGACAGCCACCGTTAATTTCTTTTAATTAAAACGATCAACTAATCTGATACAGAGGACATGGTAAAGAAACATATCGGAAGTCAAAGAGTAATCGAAGCCCCTGGAAGGGGGTGAATAAATAAAAATAATAATAATCAAAGTCCAGTTCACTATTCAAAGTGAAGTCAACCCATGGCACTGAACTGGGTCGACCTAGAGTAAAATTTAAGTGCTGTACTAAGGGAGTAAGGGGCAAAATAAAACATGGCTAGTCAGATCCTTCTCCTTTCAAGAGTTCTGGTTATTTATAGTAATAATAATAGTTTTTAAAGTGTATTTTTTTTAATATATTAAAATAATATTTTATTATTTTTTAAAATTTATTTTTGGTACTAATACATCATAATAATTAAAAAAATACAAAAATTCTAATTTAAAACAAAAACAATTTAAAATTTCATGAAATTCCGGTTACGCTTTGCCCAAATAGGTGTAAGACTTTTGAACCATTTTCTTTTCTTTGGATAACTATAAATCAACAACCAGCCTATATAGTCATTAACAAATCAGTCCCCGATCTTCAAGATATTGCTAATTTCTCCCCAAGCTTTCTCTATCGTAGCATGTTCTATCCGTCTCTATTACCACAACCTTACAGAAACTGATTACATGGAAACTCAATTACACGGCATGGAAAGGGATGATTCAGTTAGACTGAAGAAAGTATAGTGAGAGTTTAGAGAGAGCTTGAAGGTCTAGGACTAATCTGTTAATGAGTGTATAAGATGGGGAATAATATGCTTATATATTATCACAATTTCCTATTTTTCTCTTTCTTCTTCGCTTACTCGCAATTGTTTCAGGCTCCATACAGCCACAGTTATTGCAAGTCTGTAATAATCATATCAAGGAACTCACATAGAGATGAGCAATCACTGCTATTTCTTTCAAACAGAGCACTAAACCTAGCTGTGTCCGTGAATTGGAGTAGCAGAAAGATACATCCTTCCAAAGTTCTTCCAAGCATGTATGTTTCGGCCCAGTGTACACAAGAATGAGCGCAGAGATTTTGTTTGGTTCTATTTGAAGTTAAAAATGGGCCCCTCAGTTTGGATAAAGCTGCTAACTTTTGTCCTAGAATCCATGCGACATTTGTGCATGTACCTTGTACGTAGCTACCCAGTACAATGAATCCATCCAGCTGATATTGTCCTTGATTTTACGTGTCTCGGTTGAAAATCCTTGGATACATGAGATCTACACTACATACTCGAGAGCAAAACGTGGACAAAATACAAGATTTTTAAGATGTCATATATATCTTGTGTTTTTACAAAGAATATGAAACAACACTTTAATACACACCAGAACAGTAGATAAAGAAACGAACCCACAAACAACCAAACAACATCAGAAGATTCTGAAGGGAAAGCAGAAGCCAAGCAACCAAAAATTCACAAACCAAACGTAGAGAAAGCAGAGACAAAGAAACTAAAAATTCATAAACCAAACCCCTACATTCAAATCAACGTCCAAGTCCAATCCAGCAATAGCAATAACCGGCCAGTAACTAAAATTCCACAAACCGAACCCCCCGCACCCAAATCAACAAATCAACGTCCAATCCAACAGAGTAATAATTAGTCCTCTTGAAATCACGGAAAGACAAAAGACGAAGGCAATTGCACCTTGCATTTAATGCACAATAATAACTGCACATCATCCCCTGCAAGACAACCCTCACATCACTTAACAACCCAGCCAAACCAGATGAAAACCCAATGGTTTTCCGTAACCCAACTCCAAGACTAGCGCACCCTCTATAGGCAGATTGAAACAGAGAAGGGAGGTGAGACACCCCAGAAAACAAACCATGACAAAAGCAAGAAATTCAACCGCTGAGGAGACGAAGAGGTGCGAACACCAAGCCTGCATGCCCACAGGAAGCCCTGACCCACAGTAGAAAAAAGTGGTTGACGCTTCCCTGCCTCCCCCTGCCTCTAACAAAGAAAGTAACCAAAAACCAAGAAAACCCCTGCCCAGCAACACCCAACCATGAATTCACCAAGGGCAAAATCAGCAGCATACTACCACAATCCACAGTCAAAATATCTCAGCATCCACAGTGAAGCAAACAGTAAAAGAGCAACATGTTTTATATTTTTGTTAATTTATGTATAATTCTCAACTTTTGTATATTAGGAATTAGAGATATACTAGTGGTCAAAAAATATTATGATAAGTCATTTCCTGCAAGTGAACATACTTTCACAGAGTAAGAAATTTCCATTCAGTTTTTTCAAAGGTTGCGGGCCAACCCCTTCCGATATTTCATCAAAGCCTATTTCCCATGAGTCGACATCTTCCATGTAATAGTCCCACCAGCCATAACCCTTTGCATCTGTCAAACGGTAAAGAAAACCACTACATCTTAGAACAAAAAAAGGCTTATAAATTAAAAGATAAATAAATTTTCAAAGAGTCCTTGCTGGGAAAAGCTTTTAATTTCTCTTGTATAAAGCATATACCCAATGACTGTAGATAAGTCCTTGTTTTCTTGCTGCAAATAAAGCTTTCTTTTCTTGCTTTTTGATTGGGACATGAGTTATTACTTTGCAGGTCATATATAAAACTCATAAACCATAAATAAAAGGCTGTAAGAATGAAAATGTTAAGTATAAATTAACTTTGTTGTTAAAATATGCAATATTTCATTAACATTGTGAAAGCAGAGTACAAGTGAAAAGACTATTGTATTAGCATTGTTAAAGCAGGGAATAAGTAGAAGGTTGTAGATTTGAATTCTATATGAGTAAAAATGAATTAAAATTATGAAAGTAGAGCATGAGTGAAACACTAGAGCTAAATTAATTTCAACACATGCTGTTAAATTTCTTCCCCATTATTTTAAGCTAAATCATTGGTAAATAATTGATGATGTTTAGACATATGAGTTTATGTATACTTCTCATGATTTGAGATTAAAAGAAAAACTTTTTTCAAAGATTAATGCAAGTAAAATTCTTTACTATTAGCTTGTATTATCATAATAAGCCACACTTCTCCAACACAAAGACCCACCCAAAACGATCTATTCTAAATTATGCAATCATGGCGATAAAAGAGCAGCTTGATTTACGATAGAGATCCTAAAAAAATATATTGTTAAAATTTTAATTTGGCTAATCATAATCTCAATAGAACTTCTTCCTATTTATTCTCATATGGAAATTTTGGAATTATAATTGGAACAACTCACAAATGGCTAGCAAGACAGTAGCCTTATTAGTAATATAATTAATGCAATATCACCATCTCTTTTTTAAGCTTTTTAACAATCAAATATAGGAAAAAAACAATGCATTTTCAACAAAGGCAAACAAATTCTAGATTCAAAGAAAACCCACCAAATATTAAGTCAAAAAGGGTAGTAACCTTAATCTTGGAACTCAAAATATAAAAAAAATCAAATAATCTGTGGGGAATTTTTACAAGTATGTAAACTACATAACCAATACTTTCATTAGCATCAACAACACAACTCACTAATGATCTTTAATGTAAGAATGACAGCAGATCAATTCAATATTTTTTTTACCAAAATCCAATTCAAAAAAACTTTTTTTCATACCCATATATAACAATGTAAAGCATGAAATAAAAAGGCACACATCAGTAGAAAAGAAAGCATCTTCTTGCCATAGATTGAAATTGTAATTATCATTACAAAAAGACTTATATACTGACCTCTTGGTATTGATGTTTCTGTGTTTGTTCATAGCAAAACTTCTCCACATATTTCTAGTACTTGAAATTATGGCACAAAAACCCTCCTTTCACTTGAATTGAAAAAAGGAAAAAAAAAGATACAAACTAATTTGCTTTAAGGCCATAAAAGATTAAATGAACAAACATGGAGAAATACAAAAGCAGACCTCATCATAGTCAATCTCATGCTTCTGATTATAACCTTTTGCCATTAACCTTGCCTTGTATCTCTCCACCTCTCATTTGACATTCTTCTTTTCTTTGTAGATCCACTTGACACTTATTGGCTTCTTTCCATTTAGTCTAGGAACCAATCTCCATGTGTCATTCTTCTTAATTGATGCAATCTCCTCATCCATCGCAATCCTCTATTTTACATCTTTTATTGCCTTTTCAAACATTATAGGATAATGTGTAACAAAATGACAATATAATGTTACATCATTAATGTCATAACCCAATTCTTGGTTATTCCCTAAAAATCACTTTTTTTTAAAAAAATAAAATAAAATAAAAAATAAAATAAAGGCTGGCAATGTGGAGAAAGCGGAACAAGAAGGACTACAAAAATAGGAAAAATCAAGCTGCAATTTTTGGAGGAAGTTCAAGGCCTAATTGTACCCCATTATGCCCAGAAATGGAGAAAAATGCAAATTCAAGGTCAAATTAAATGATTATTGGATGAATTTGCATAAAAATTAAGTCAAAGGACATAATTAAATTTTTAATAGGCCAATTTGATTTAATCATGGGCCAAATTGAATTTTAATTATGTTTAAGAATTAATTTGGGTCCAATTGAAGGATTTAATTAAGTGCAAGGACTTAATTATACTTTAAATGGGTCAAATTAATTTTATTTGGGGCTTACTTGGTGAAAAATTAAGTTTGGGAGCCTATTTGGGATTAATTGAGAATATTGGAATTTTAAGAGACCAAATTTAATTTTTACCAAGTTAATTGATTGAAATCAGGGGCCAAATTGCAAGAAAATTGAAGTTTTGGGGTCAATTAGGGGTTAAATTGAAGAAATTCGTAGCCAAGGACCAAATTGCAAAAGGCGCCGGACTATAGGGGCCTAATTGACAAAAACCAGGGGTTAAATTGAAGAAATTAAAAGTTTAATGGTCAATTAGGGGTTAAATTGCAAAAATCTGAAACCAGGGACTAATATGCAAAAGGCGTGTAAATCCAGGGTTTCAATTGAAATTCGGCAAGGGTGTAATTGCATTAAATCAAAAGTTTAGGTCAATTAGGGGTACAATTGCATAAAAGTGAAAGTTGGAGGACTGCTTTGAACTTCGGAGAAATCCCTATTTAAAACCTAAAATGGCGCCGTTTTAAGTTAAAAAAAAAAGGACCAGACGACGCGTCGTCTGGTCACTATTCATTATCTTCTTTATTTTTCCAGAAAAATTGGTCCAGTCATCTCCTTTGCTGGTGCATTTAATGCACCTAACGTCCACCAAATTTGCCAAACCGTGCACGAAACTGATCACCAGACATCCCTCTACGTCGGGGTATGGTCATCACCGGCTCATTGGCACATAAACGGACGTGGCACCACTCCAAAGAGGCCACCTTAGGCAGCCTGCAGCTGCAGATTGACAGTGCATCATGCCTACTTTGAGCCAACGGTTGGGATCCTTCCCAATCGAATCAAGGGCAGGAATTTGTTCCCCTGTAAAGACAAGATTACCCTCTTCCACCCCTATAAATAGAAGCATATTTCACGTTTGGGGGGGGGGGGAGAAGAAAATCGAACTCAAAGTTAGCCGAAAATCAACCTTTCCTGCCTATTTTTCTTGCAACTGGTCCATTCTCTACTTTCTCCCTCCACCGTGGCCTTTAGCCGCCACCACCACCTTCATCACTTGTCTTCTCACCATCATCCCCACCTCCAGTAGCCATCAAACCATCTCACGTGGTGGTTGCACCACTCCTCTCTCTCTCCTTTGTAAAAATCTTCTTCTCTACCACTGTGACCCCGACAGCAGCGACAACAATAGAAGCAGCGGCCACCACAATGCCTAGAAGCTCTTTTCCTTCCCAAAGGCAGCCAGGGTAGCAACTCTCTCCTCAACCACTCCAACAGCTCCAACCGCGAGCTTCTCTTCTCCTTTGCATGCCTCTGCTTCTTCTTCCAGCTGCGACCAGAGCCAGCCACCGGCCTCACCACCTCCAGCCACACCGTGTGCCACCATTCAGGCCACCAGCTCTCTCAACGCCAGGTAAGCCTCCCCCCTCTCTTCTTCTTCTTCCTCTCTGCTACTGCTGCATGAGAACAATGCAACGTGAATTATAATTCACGTTGCACTGTCTCATGCAACTTAGTCACTAGGCTGTTAGTGACTAAGTTGCTTCAGGCTGGACCTGTCCTAGCCCAGCCCAGTTGGCTGGGTCGGGTCCAGCCCGTCCCCAAATTTTAAAAAAGAATATGTTGGGCATAGTTTGGCCCAACCATTTTGGGCCGATGCCAGCCCACCTATTTCTGGGCCTGTGCTTGGCCCGGTCCACATGTTTAAATAATAATTAATTAATATATAGGTATATATATAATGTTATCTACAATAATAATAATAAAAACAAAGAACAAAAAAATTTCAAAAATCCTTTAAAAAAATATTGTGATTTTCAAAAATATTTTTCTATCAATTTTTCATAATATCGTTTGTATATTTACAATGTAAAATACAAATCCGGTATTAAAATACCCGGTTTTCTCCGAAATATTTCAAAAAAAATTGTTTTCATGCATACGGCCAAATCCTAAATTTTTTTTAAGCACATTTTTCATAAAAAAAAAGAAACAAAAATTGCATCTTTCTCATGTTTTGAAAATAAAAAATGGATATTATAACCAGTTTATGATCATCCATTAGGATTAGTTACCTTATATAAGCCATCAAGGCTTCTCATCTTTCTTGGTGGACTTAGTGGAGTGCCATTACTTGAGTTTCTATTAAACGAAGAAGAAAAAGGAGAAGTTAAGCTCATTGGAGTAGATGAAGGTTTAACTATAGGTTCTTAATAATCTTAATATCTTTCCTCTTATTTATTAAGAAATGGTAGAAAGTTATATTTCTCAACTATTATTTACCGTCCAATCCCATGCTTCTTCTTCATTAAACTCAACATCTCTACTAATCATCATCTTTCTTTCATTAGGGCTGTAAAGCTTGTATCCTTTGGAATTTTGATCATAGCCCACAAAGATCATCTTTTTACTTTTATAATCTAACTTGGTCTTTACTTGATCATCTACATGCATATAGCCAATGCTCTTAAAAACTTTCAAGTGAGAAATACTGGGCTTTTTTCCACTTCATGCTTTTTATGGAGTCATGTTATTCAAGCTTTTGGTAGGACATCTATTTGACAAGTAGATAACATAATCTACAGTTTCATTCCAAAACTCTTTAGGCATTTTCTTAGTTTTGAGCATACTTTTTGTCATGTTGAGGATGCTTCTATTCTTTCTCTCCACAACACCATTTTATTGTGGTGATCTAAGAACCGTTAAGAGTCTTTTTATACCATGATCTTCACAAAACTCATTAAAATCATTAGAATAAAAATTCACCCTTTATCTGTCCTAAGTGATTTTATAAAATAATGACTTTGTTTTTCAACTAATGCTTTAAACTTCTTAAAGTAACTAAATACATTAAATTTTTCTCTTAATAAGTATACCCAAGTTTTTCTACTGTAATCATTAATAAAAAATAGAAAATACAGATTTTTAACTCAGAAACATGGTTTAATAGAACCACAAACATCGACATGTATTTCTTGTAGGGGTTGACTTGCTCTTGATGTAGACTCATTCAGAAAGCTCTTGCGAAATTGCTTGCCCACTAAACATCCTTCACACAATTGATTTGGATATATAATGGATGATAGACCCTTCAACATCTCCTTTTATGCCTTCACCTTCAAGTTATCAAAGTTTATATGTCCAAGTCTCATCATTTACATATGCATTTAGACATATTTGTCTCTATGTTTAAAAAGAATATTCTATTCTTTATCATGACTACCTTTGCAATCGTAACTCTTTTAGTGTTAAATAATGTCAAAATATGATATTTCATCTTAATATCATACCCTTTCTCCAACAATCATCCTAAGCTCAATATGTTGCTTTTTACCGTTGTATATAATAGACATCACCAATAAATTAATGACTTCCATCTTTTAATTTAATTAACATTATACCTTTTTTTTTATGGAAACCTTTAAATGATTTGAAAATGTGACATTACTTCTAATTGCTTTATCAAGTTCTATGAACTTGTCTTTGGCTTTACACATATGGTTGTTGGCACCATTATGTATATATCACATGTTCTCTTTGTCTTGCATTATCTCATTATGCACTAGTAGTAGGGTGGCTTCCTTCTTTTCTTCTATAACAAGATCTGCATTCTCCTCAATCCTTTTGGTTGGACTCCAGCAATCCCTAGCATAATGACCTATTTTTTATATATATATATAATTATAGCATTTAACTTTTGATTTGTCAAACTTGGATCTTGGATTGCCATTGTCAGGGTAACCGGTCGACCACTTTGCTTTATGTGGCTGACCGATTGACCTGTTGAGACTGCCATGGACTCCTCTTTCAAATTTATCTCTTGCTCCTCTTTCTCTACTTTGTCCATGTCCTTTACCCCTTTAGGAATATCCAAAATCATCTTTCTTTGAAAAAAAATGCTTTTGCACCTACATCCTCTTGAATCTTATTGACTATTTTCTCATGGGGTTGTAATTTTCCCACGAGACCTTGTATTAAAAGAACATTCATATTTTGCGATTCCTCTATCGCGACCACCACATAATAGAACTTCTTTTACCGCGGGTGTAGGATCTTCTCCACCACACATGTCTCTTCCATCTTCTTTCCATATCTCTTTATTTGATTGTATATGACCAGTACTCTTGCAAAATATTCTGAAATATTCTCTGATTCAAGCATATGTAACTTTTCAAAGTCATCACGTAACTTTTATAGATGTACCTTTCTCACATTGTCAGCTTCTTGGTTTAATTCTTGCAAAACTTCACATGCTTGCTTGGCGGTAGTTGCATTGGCCACTATCTCAAAAATGACATCATCCAAACATTGGTGGGTGATTGCTAGTGCTTGCTGATCTTTTCTTCGTGCCTTTTGCACAACTTGCTTTTGAGCTGAAGTCAACGTTGCTCTATTTATAGTCTCCTCAAAGCCTTTTTCACTGTCTCCTATACATCTTGGGAACCTAGCTAAACTTTTACTCGAATACATCAAGTTTCATAGTTGTTTTTTGTCAACCTATGACATTAAAGTGAGAAGTTTGGATTGACCATGTCAAATAATCAAACCTAAGCTCTGATACCAGTTGTTAGAAAAATGTTATGTATGGTAAAAGATCAAAAAATAGTAATGAAAGGTTAAGAACTCAAGAATAAGAAAAACATTGAGAGAAATGTATAATTTTATTAAATGTTTCTTTTTAAGCTCTCTTAGCTACTCTCTCTTTTGTGCTTATCAATAATGTTGAATTACAAGTTTTTTTTTATAGGCATAAAGTCCTAAACAATTAAGGAATTAAACTAATATAAAAAAATTCTAATCTGAACAAGAATTGTATCCTACTAACTAAACCGGTATATCATTTTTTAATCTTTCAAAATCCAAAATTTAGTTGCTTTCAAGACCATCACTTGTAAAATCTTTCAATTTTGTTGAAACTGCGCCAAATATTTTGAGCACACGTCAAATGATGATGTGTGAAAATAGGGCTAGGACCACCAAAATAGTTTGTATTCAAACACTAACAAGACACCATGGCTTTTGACTACCATAATAGGCAAAAACCCATTTACTACACACTGTAAGACTATGCCAATGATCAATTCTTATATAAGAGGAAATGTTATGGAGACTATTTTAATTCAATAAATATCAATGAACTGATTAATTTGCCAATTAAGTTATCTGCATGATGGTAAAAAAGATGATGCCTAAAAGTACGGTTAAAGTCAAAGCACTCTGAAATAACTGTAACAACAAGCAATGCCATTTACTGCTTCGTAAGAACCATACCCAGTGTTTTAAAACCCGGACCGGCCCGGCGGGTCGATCCGGGACCCGACTAACCCAAGCCTGGGACCGGTTCGGGTGGAGGCAAAAACCCGCTCGGGAATTGGCCTGGGAAACCCCGGTCGACCCGGCGGGTCGACCCGGGACCCGGTCCAACCCGGGTGAGACCTGATCAATTTTTTTTAACTATCATTAAACGACGTCGTTTTTGGCTTTCTAAAATGCCAAAACGCTGAACACTGAAGAGTGAAGAAGAACGAAGCAAAATCAGTAACCTAATTCCTCTTTGAAACCCAGTTGAGGAGCAGGGGACGTCTGACCATTGATCACTGTTGTTTCTTTACGAAAAAGGTTTGAATCTCCTTCTTTCACTCTTTGTTTTCTTTATTCTTGGTCGTTTTCTCATTTATGGCATCAATTTCAATTTCAGAACTCTCAACTGATCTGCTGCCATCGAGGCCAATCGCTACCATCAATTCATTGTTCGTTGATTCATTCGCAGCCCAGTCACCTCAGGTATGTTTCTCTAGCTCGATTTCTGTCTTTTCTTCTGCCAGTCAACTCAATTTCTCTAGCCCGATTTCAACTTCTGCAAAAAAAATAAGAACTCTGTTGTTTGCATGATGAACTTTAGAATGCTGTTACTGAACTCTCTAGCTTGATTCATTGTTCGTTGATTCTTTTGATGTTGTTACTGTGTTACCATGATTCGGCAGTGAAAAAAACATTGTGTGGAGGTTGCTAGTTTGTTAATTTTTATGACTGTTTTATGTAAAGATTGTTAAAGAGTGTAAGGTTTAGCTTACAATTTGGAAATATATGTAAAGATTATGCTGTTTAATGTTTATGACTGTTTTATGAACAAGATTATGACAGTGTATTGTGTGGAATTGGATTGTTAGTTTGTTACAATTGTGTTGAATTACACGCCAAAAAAAGGCTGCTAGTTTGTTAATTTTTTTTTGCCTAATCAGATTTAGTGATTTACAGTAGTGAATTTTTTTTCCAGTGTATTGTGTTGAATCTGTATTGTATGATTAACAATGAGGCTGTCATTGTTAATCCAATGAATGGATTGCAGAGTGAGTAGGCTTGAAATTATGTTCCCTCTTTTTGGGTTGACCCGGGTCAACCCATCTGACCCGTGACCCGATCACTTGACTGGGTCGGGTTTCAAAATTATGACCATACCAACTAATTTCCAACCATTCACACATCTCCATTAAGAGGGAAATAAATTTCCTTAGCCTAGCATAACACAGTAAAATAAACAAAAGGAAAACCCACACTAACTGGGTTGTAGTTCCTTTTTTTTTTTGTAACACATTTTGCGGTTAGATGTAAGGAAACATCCCTAGGAGTCACTACTGCAAACTGTGTTCATAGGGAATGAGCACACAGCTTTTTATAAGGAAAATAGTTTCAGAAGCCTGAAGCTGATCATAAAGAAATGATAAAAAATAGAGCACCTTGAAGTTAGAGTAAATAGGCTACCAATATGTGCGTGCATGCATGCACAGAGAATTGCTCCTGTTCCACTTTACTCTCCACCGGGAACTCCTACTCTAGATTATTTCATCATAACCCAAAAGTGGACCGCTATGCCTTTATCAGTACTCACTCAAATATTAGTGAAAGTTAGAATCTCCAGAAGAATATTGAACCATGAACACGAACACTTTAAAGGCCATGCAAGCTATTTTCGATCTCGTTATACAAAATACATTGTTTGGCATTTGTATGTATTGTTATTCATGCCTGAAACAGGATTACCCATGAAGGGTTTGTAGTTTCTGCAGTTAGAACCTGAGGCAAGACCCTGCATGCACGATTCACATGCAACAGTACTGAAAATCATATAACAGCTTTAGATTAAAAAAATTATTTCTACTTGCAGTGCAGCGTATTGTGGACCAATCATCTAGTTTAAACTAATATAAATCACACAAACAAGCAACTGTTCATTGTATTGAAATATATACATCAAATCGTCTAATAATTTTAAATGATAAAATATAGTTTAAAAATATAGATGAAATGATTTAATGAGTTTGTGTTATTAGCAAGCTTAAAATTAGTTTTTATCAATACAATATACATAATTTGCAATTAGGTGATCCATACATATACAATCATATTTCTTATCCTCAACCCTATGCTTTAATAATTATCTATCTAATTCCACGCTCTCATTGGAGCATACAAATGTTTAAAAACTCTTTCAAATTGATTTAAACCTTGAACATGATGAAATTAGTTGGTATAAATGTTATTTTTATCTTATATTGATACTTTTTAGTCATGTTTTTATTTTTTTATAAAAAAAATCACTATCTATCTTCAAGGATTAAAGCAACTTATTTTTATTATTCTTTATCAAAAATATTTTTTCATACTTTTAATTAATTTGTTTTAAAGTAAGGCCATATATAAAATCTAGAAAATCAGGGAGGCCAAACAGACTATAGATCCTGAATATCAGAATGAGAAAAGTATTGCATGTGAATGGTATGGGAAAGAATATAAAGATCCTTAACATACGCTCTGATAAACTCCATATTGGTGTGGATATTCCTTCACGAGCAGATGTTCTTCCAAGTATAGTAATTGGTATTCATTGTCGAATAGTTGTTTCTTCGCGGGTGTTTTTCTTGCTTAGATGGTAAAGTTATCTCACGTAACACCAATGGGATCGAGTTCTATTCATACACAAGAGCCATACAGCCAACGAATTAACAAGAAGGAAGAGAATAATTGATTGTGTGGTGGATAAGTGATGTAAGAAAAGTAAATTGTTAAGCGATTTTGTCATTTAAAAGCCAATAAGGTGATTTGCTTAGCATTGCTAAGGTGCAAGTCAATGTTTTGAAATGGGGTTCTATCTGAAGTCGTAGATTGTGTTTGGTGAGTAGTTGGTAGTTGAAGGTTATGCAAATGCTTACTTATGAAGTTTGTTTCTTATTCAATTGCAGGTTAGTGAGATACTGGACTCGGAGTTATTGGGCGAAGGGTTAATACCGATTCAACAACATGCTCATGATATGCTGCTGGTGGACAATCCACTGACTGTGCCATATCGAGCTACGACTTATGGCCAGGTGTTTGAACGGACTATCTACTGTTCCTTTTCTTTTTCCTTGTTCTGTAAGTATTTTGGCAATCTTATTTCTTCTTTGAAAATGGTAGATTACATCTCGATTGTTTGTTTTAGCATCCAATCCTCATATTCTCATATCTGTTTATGTGGCTATGCTTTTTTCACATACAGTGGAGGACGGTATAAAACTCAATGTTCCTGCAAATGGTGCTGAGTAGTAATTGACACTAAATCTGTTGTGTCGTGTTATTCCTTGGCAACTGTGTTTGTCTAGCTAGGATTATAACAAACATAGGCTATCCTTCAGAAATTAGTATTCATTGGCACCTTTGAAAACTCAACAGAAATCAGTAACATCATCAGAATGTGAATATGTTTCACGAGGCTGCACTAAAGTCTTGAATAATTTGCTTTAGTTTTTCTATTGACAGGCGGGAGTAATTTCCTATGTCGCAGACTAATTCATTACACTGGCTCTACTGGAAACTTGAAATCTGGCCAGCTGAAAATAATTGGTACGTGTTCCCTCTTCCAACCCAAGTTTTTTCTTTTTCTTACGAGTTATCACTTGACCTTTTATTCCCTAAACATGGCTAGTTTATTTTTCAATTGATTCATCCTTTGGTTGAAAAATGATCCTCTTTATTATTTAGAGCTCATGCAAATGTATTTATCTATTTATTTTCAACTTTCCCTCCTTCCTAAGTTGGTTGAAAGCACATTCCTGCGGAAGCTGCATGATCTATCTAATAATGAAGCAGCACCGGACAGCACTCGTCTAGTTCCAACTGGCTTGGACACAGATTTTTCTTGTCAAAGCACAACAACATCCCATACATTGTGACGCAATATCGAAAGAGATAAATCTGCTAATGACATTGGCCACTATCTCGAGAGGACAATTGGTTTAGTTGTTGCTTGATTTAGGATTCATCCAGCTGTCAGAACCCTTCAAGAATTTTTAATTTGACTTTTGGAAACGTACAGACAGCCAAGGCGACTTAAAACTGCTCATAAAGGCAATCAATGATGGTAGAGTTCATGCTGTAGTATCATGGTAAGCATATCTCTGCTGTTTTCTGTCACATTTTCTGGATAGCTATAACATATGTATCTATGTCTGTTCTGGTGGATTCTTCATCTTGATCCTGGAGGGACAGTCTTTTATTCCACTGCTCCTAGATGGATAACTTCAATAAACACAAGTGACAGATGCTTTTCCATTCATGGGCAATTTTTTTTTATTCCACTCTAAAGTGCTATAACCATGCACATATTGCGTCTTTGGAAGGAAGTTGAGTGATTCAATGAATAAAGGATTTTAAATGACTGACAATCTACGCAAATGTAACAGCAGTCGGACATGATTGCTGACTAGGTACTATATTCTTCCTAGTGAAAGTTTGCAATCTTGTAGCATCTGCAATTAAGCAAATTAGTTAAGAATGAGCGATCAAAGTTGTTTAGTGTGAAAATTCAAGCGATGAGTATAGGCTGTTTGAATATCAAGAATTTGATATTATATTAAAAAACTACTTTAATTTTAAATTTTAAATTATTAAATAAAACTTTAATTATATATAAAATAAAATTTGAGTCTAAATTGAAAAATTATTATATAATTATGAATTAAATTATAAAAAAGGTTTAGACTCACGTGGGATGAAACTTGAGACTTAATTATAAGGTTTTTATACAATCAAGGATCAAAGTTAATGAAGAGGAAACTAATAGTTGGTAAGTAAAGAACACGTACCATGTGGGAGGACATGTCGCGTTATGATGGAACATATGACGCCCTCTAGCCTCTAAAAGTAGTGAACACAGTTAGAAAACGCGGTTTTCATCGCGTTCTCAAAAAATTTAAAATTTTATTTTTGGTAAAATTTAATATGTTTTGGATCGTTTTAATGTGCTGATATCAAAAATAATTTTTAAAAAATAAAAAAATATTATTAATATATATTTCGGCACGAAAAATTATTTGAAAAACAACTGCAACTACATTGTAAAACAAGCATAATTATTATTTCTTTAAGAGATACCATTCACGCCAATCATGAATATTAGAGTAAATATAAAACAATCAAATAAAAAAATATTTAAGGGGAAAAAAAGGGGAAAAAAAGAGAGGTGCATTGTGCGAATCCTAGTGTGTGTGCTGTTATAGGGGAAGAATAGGTAACACCTAGGCGCTTTAGTTTTTCTTAATAATCAATAATTTATTGTGAAAAAGAAAATCATAGAAAAAACGGTGGAGATATCCCATATATTATTTTGTCAATTGACTAAAGGATAGGGAATGTTTGGATCTTTAGAAGTTTGCAGTCTCAGAGTTACTAAGTCCCGTCTAGAGTGAGGACAAGGTCTGGAAGGTTAGTTAGGTTAATCCAGTTTTTTTTTTTAAGTTTTTTTTATTAAAACAATTTCATTTATTTTTTAAAAAATAACAGGTTTTTAGAGTAGGTTTCACTAGATTGATAGGTCCAGAATCAATCTGTATTTTTAACTCGCGCAATTCCTTCTCTTAATTTTTTTTTCTTTTAACTTATACCTACTTGTCTAAATCTCGGGTCAGCATTGTGCCCAGTCTTAGCCTCCTAGTTCTAGGTTAAAATGATGGAAAGCTAGCTGTGGGTCAAGCACCAGAAGTCATGGCATGACATATTTCATTCTTTCCTTTGAAATTTGAGATTCAACTAATTCGAAAGCAGCTGCGTGCAAGTTTCACACAGGATTCCCTGACGACTAATCAAGGGTATTTCACTTACACTAATTAATCGAAGTAGTTTGGTGGAAATTTTGGTACACAAACTTTAATTTTCTCATATTTTTTTAAAGTAAAAAAAAATCATAAAAAAAGACAAAAAAAAAAAAAGATTTTGATTAGTCATATTCTAACTATAAAAAAAATAATAATCTTATTAATGTTAATATATTTGCCTCGAGTTCAATAAAGATTGTTTGAGATTTTAATCATGATAAAAAAAAAAGATAAAAATCCTCAAAATTTATTTTATTTCGGATTAATTTTATGTTTTAAAACTAGTTTGATATTATTTTTAAATGAAAATATATTAAAATTTGAGTTTTAAAGTAAAAATTCCTTGTTTTCCAAACCATTAAAATAAAAATTTATTGCAATAGATAACATGTAATCTACCGATAAGTTTGTTAATTAAAAAAAAACTTAGGTGAATGATGTATTGTACTCTTTAGTTATGAAAAAAAGAAGAAGGTGCATCTGAGATTTTTTTAAAAGGCCATGCACGTATATTCATCCTTTTTCTTTTTTCATTTATTCAATTGGATTATTTTTTATACTTTATAATGAATTTCTTTTAAATATTTTTTTAAATGATATGTTAAAAAAATCCAGTTTAGCCATAATTTTTTAGTAATATTAGATTTTTTTTATAATAGTATTAAAAATTATTTTATGAATAATTATATATGAAAGTAATATACAAAATATTTAAAATAAATACATATGAATATTTAATGAGAATAGATTATCTATATTGTTATTTTTTTATTATGAATTTTTTATATAATTTTTTAAATAATTAATTTTTTTTTCATATAATCACTTAAAAATTATAAGGGCATGTTTTTTTTAATTGAAACTTTCTTTTCATAGTATGATAATTTTTTTTATTTAGAATTATACTTCTAATAAAATGATAATCAACCTCAATATTTATTTGTAATCTGTTCAGATTTGTAGCAACTCTATCACAAATAAAATGATAATCAACCTCAATATGTTTAGTACGAGCATGAAAGATAGGTTTGACAGATAAGTAAGTAGCACCCAAATTATCATACCAAATCATAGGCAATGAAGAAAGAGTAATCTGCAGATCTGACAATAAATATTGAAGCTATATGACCTCAGAAGTGTCATCAGCTAATACTTTATACTCAGCCTTGGTAGAAGATCGAGCAACAGTGCGCTGTTTCTCGAACTTCCAAGAAATTGGTGTATGGCCAAAGAAAACAAGATAGCCACTTGTAGATTTACGATCATCAACATTACCAGCTTAATCAACATATGTAAAACCATGCAAGGGAAAAGAAGAGCTACGTGTGATATGAAGACCAAAAGAGATCGTACCCTTAAGATAATATAGAATGCATTTAACGACAACCCAATATGAATCTACAGGAGCATGCATATACTAACAGACTTTGTTAACAGCAAAAAAAATGTTTGGTTTCATAAAGCTGAGATACTGAAGAGCACCAACAATTTTCCAAAAACATGTAGGATCAAAGAACAAGTAATCTGACATGGTAGTAACCTTTGATGTAGAAATATGAGTATCAACAGGCCTGCAAAAGGACATACCTGCTGGTGATGAATGTCAAGAACATACTTATCTTGTCATAACATAAGACCCATAGGAATAGGATGAACCTCAATGCCTAAAAAATAATGAACAACTCCTAAATCTCGAAACTTAAACTCTGAGCTTAGCAATTGAATCAATCTGTGAAGTAAGGTTGGGTTGCTTCCAGTTAATAGGGTATCATTAACATAGACTAGCAGATAAAAAAATATCATCACCTACAGATAAAATGAACAATGAGGTGTCAACCTTCGAAGCATGAAAGCCAATTGAGACGAGATAATCACTAAGTTGAGTGTATCATGCCCAAGGAGCTTGTTTCAAGCCATATAAAGATTTATGCAATCGACACCTATGAGAAGAGAGTATAGAGTCAACAAAACCTAGAGGTTACTGAATGTAAACCTCTTTGTCATATGTCCCATTAAGAAAGGCATTATGAATATCAAGTTGATTAATTTTTCAACCACGAGACACCGTAACTATGAAAATTAACTGAGCAGTGGCTTGCTTAACAATAGGACTAAAAGTCTTAAAGTAATCAATACCTTCTTGTTGACTAAAGCCTCGAGCAACTAACTGAGCCTTATAGCGTTCAATGCTGCCATCAACAACTAAACTTAGCCCATCAGTAGAAGTAGAGGCATAGCTCATAGTAAAGACATCACTAGCAGACAATGGGAAAGCAATAGTAGAACAACCGGGAGAACTAATAACAACAGAACTTATACGCTACAAAGCAGAGGGGGCCGAACTTGTACCTGTACCTGCAGTACGATTGTTAGATAAACATGCATGTGGTGATAGATGAGGGGAATTGTTGGGCTGTTGCGGGTGAGTAGAAATATGTGTGTGAGAGGGAGGGGCACACGGGCAGAAAGGTTGAGTGGCAACAAGCATAAGAGAATGAAAAAGTGAGGAGAGGAGGAGATTGGGTAGAAGGGTAAGGTCGAATGGAGAGTGAGAGGTGAATTGTGCAATCTGTTCAGATTTGACAAAAGAAAAAACATGTTTATGAAAACGAATATGATGAGAGATAAATGCGTTAAGATGTGATGCCAAGACAACGATAACCAAGATGAGAAGAGTTATAGCCTAAAAACACACATGAAAAGGAACAAAAATCTAATTTATGATTATGATAGGGATGCAGAAATGGAAAACAAAGACATTTAAATGTACGTAAAAAATGATAATCAGGAGACCGTTGAAAAAGACAATCAAAAGAAGATCTATTGTCTAGGACAAGAGTAGGCATTCGATTGATAAGATAAACTAAGGTTTCAAAAGCGTAATTTTAAAATCTTAATAGTGCTTTACATTGTCTTAAAAAAGTAAGACCAGTTTCCACAATATGCCTATGACGACGTTAAACTGTTCCGTTTTATTCATAAGTATGAGGACAAATCAAATGATGATGAATACCAATAGTATGAAAGAAAGTGGATAAATTGCGGTATTCACCACCCCAATCAGTTTGAATAGATTTAAGTTTTAGCGAAAATTAACACTCAACGAGAGTTTGAAATTAATGAAAAACAGAGAAAACATAAGACTTCACAACAAGAGGATAATACCATATATATTTTGTATATGCATAAAAATATAACAAAATAGTGAAAACCATCAAACGAAAAAAAAAAGAGTAAGACCCCAAACATCACTAAAAATTAATTCAAGTGGATTAGAAGTTTTGTGACTCGTAGGTCCTAAAGACGGACATGACGATTTTCCTAACGGGCAAGCTTGACACTGAAAATTGAGGTGTTTAGAGCTACAATCAATCTTGTTTTTTTAGAATAAAAAATTGAAAATACAGGAAGTAGGATGACCCAGTTGACGATGCCATAGATCAACAAAAGCAGAGACACAAGGAAACCAATAAGCTTGAGAAATTGACATAGAAGAAGACTCAGACAAAACATAGAGACCATCTTTACTCTAACTGGAAAGGAGCAGTGCCTTGCTATTGAGATCCTTGATATAAAACAGAAATGGGTGAAATTCAAAATAAATATTGTTATCAAGATAAAATTTCTGAATAGAAAGCAAAGGTTTTTGAATATGTGGGACATGAAGAACATTAGACAAAGTGAAGGTATGATGTGATGTATATAACTTAGTATGACCAATATTAGATATGAAAAACCTCTTACCATCACCAATATGCAAGTGATCATTACTGAGATATGATTCAGACCCCGTCAGATTTGCAACATCAGGTGTGACATGTTGATTAACACCAATGTCAGGAAACCAATCGACATAACCTATTGAGGAAATATTTATCAGCGCAAGATTTGCACTAGACTGTTGTCTATGGCTTTGAAGTTGAACATATTGAAGGGCTGAGTGGTCGAAGAGTTGACATAACTGGCACCGGACATTAGACCACTTTGAAAAGCCATGATACCCCCTGTTTTGCTGTCAATTTCCTTACCTTCAATCATTGTTGGAAGACCCACTGAAGCTGTAAAAATCAGACCGAGAAACAAACCTATGTCCTCTATTGTTGCCAGCAATGGGACACCACCCTCCATGAAAGCATCCTCTGTCTTTATCAAAAGAACCAAAAGGCTGACGTTGGGAAACAAGAGCTGAAGGGAGCTGGTTTGGCGTGGGCAGTAAATGAGCATTGATGACAGCAACACCTATGGATTGAAGGGAGGTCTTGTGAAGAAACTCATGAGTTAGAAAATGACTATGAAGATTGGCATATGAAAAAGGTTCTGCCTTAGTCACGAGGCTTGTTACCAACTCTTTGAACTTACCCCGAAGACTACGAAACACATACAAATTAAAGTCCTGTAATGAAACCGACCGGCCAGCAGCAGCTAATTCATCAAATAATACCTTTGCTTTTTATATAAACATAATGACTGAATCATTACCTTGTCGAAGATCTTGAAAGGAACCATGAAATTGCATAATATGAGAATTAGATGAAGAAGCAAAAGCTGGCTCAAAAGTATGCCAAACAGAGTGTGAGGTTTAGCTATTAACAACAAGATGGAGAACATCCATTGAAAGAGAAGAAAGTAATGCACTTAGAATAAGTTGGCCGTGTTGTTTCCAACAAAGAAAAGAATGATTAACCTGAAAAGAAATGCCATCAGTAGCAACCACATTAGGAGAAGAACACGACAAGGAGTCATCAACAAAATGAAAAACACCTTGTCCAAGGAGATATGACTTCATCTGCATTCGCCAATACAAGTAATTTGTGTTTGTAAGTTTCAAAGAAATAACTTGATAAGTATTGGAGAGTTGAAAAATAGCATCCACGGAAGCAAGATGCACAACAATAACAACAGAGGAAGTCTGCAAATTTGAAACATCCATGGTGGCAAGATTTCGGCCAACAGCAGCAGGAAAAAAGTGCATAATAGAGGAAGAGAACAAGTTCTGTAGAGGCACGACATGAGCAGGAGAAGCCTTCAAAACAAGTTGGGAGGAGGAAGTCTGCATCGGTGGCTGAGAATAAGAGTTCATTGTAGAGAAGGAAAAGTAATTTTAAAGTGTCAAGGTTTTAATACCAAGTTGAGAATAATAAGAGGTTTAACCTATTAGTTAATAGTTAATGTAGAGATTACAATACAAGAATAACAAACCTTTCCTTAATATATACTATCTTATACTGTAACAGACTGGACTTCCAAAGACAGTAACCTTTTTAACCTTTAAGCTTTTTCTCTAATAACCTAACACTGGAAAATGAACAAAATCTGGGGGTTTCACAATCTTGTAGATCGAATCAAGAAAGACATGTTCTGGTACCTTTGTATTAATCTTCTGCAGCCGATGTCAGGAATCAATGTAAGAAGTTAGAATTTTTGTCCTTTGGAGGCCATCAACTTACTGTTGCTACACATGACAAATTGCCGTCGACTTCTCTGGCTAAGATAATTCATGGTCGCTGTACATTAAATTGGATCAAATCAACTCCTGTACTTCCAATCTAAGGTGATTTGAGCCCCTTCATCGATCCCACAATCGGATACTAATTATATAGCTAGATGAATGCCGCTTGTTATGATGTAATTGGTTGCAGAGTCTCAAATTAATTACCTTAATGAATTAGAGGAATAAATTTGATCCAATTCAAAATAGAGTTTGATTAAATCAAATGTGCAAAACAGAGGGACCATATATGCATGATTTTTATCCCACAGGAAAGCGCCGATGTAAACTTGCAATATATATGCATATACCAGCTTCGAATTTCTAAACATGCATCATATGACGCATTCATCTTCACAAGAACAAAACAACACCAATCGGAATCAAATACTGATCTGTGATTTATGATTAAAGCAATAATTAAAATCAAATAATGTAATGGTTCCAAGATTGGATGTGCTGACTTGGTTAAACAATACAAGTTAGCTACTATTGGAGCTAAAGCTGGCTCCACAGTGTGAATGGAGAGAAAATTAACAAATCATGACAACGGTTTAATTTGGTATGTATTCTGCTGATAGCTTGCATAATTCCATCAAGAACCGCAGTGGAGCCCATGTTGTTGGTTTTAGGGTTGCCCGTGACACTCACATCGACCAAGTAAACTTCACAAGATCGAATAAGCCAACATGGAAGCGTATTCGTTACCAAACTATAGTACATATTCAACAATAATTAACAGGCCAAAAACAACATACCTCTTTGTTTTACACTGAAGTTGTTCAAAAATCCTTAAAAAAAATTATATCCTGGCCTTTTGCTCCATTATTTAATGTCTTTGCCTGTTATTTACAATTAAAGAATAATATAAATTCTCGTTTGTTTACTAAAAAATAGTTTTTTTTTAAGTGAATTCCGGGAAAGTGAATTATTTTCTGATGTTTGATAGTATAATAGAAAATAAATTGGAAAATATTTTCCAGTGTTTGGTTATGTCATGGAAAATGAGCTGGAAAATAACTTATTAATGTTTTATTTTTCTCAAGTTTATTAAAATAATGAGGAACAAATCTTACAAATTAAAAGGTTGAATCAGAATGAAATTGAAAAAAAAAATATAATTTCATAAATTATCTCAAATAAAACAAATAATAATCAAAATAATAGAAATCAAATCTAAAAAATAAAAAAAAAATGAAAGATGAAGAAATGAAAATAATAATAATTAACATTTCATAAATTATTTCAAATAAAATAAGTAACAATCAAAAGAATGAGGACCAAATTTGATAGATAAAAATTTTTAATAAAAAAATGATAAGGAAAAAGTAAATAACAATTATAAAATTGAGGACCAAAGTTAATATAAAAATTAAATTTTAAGAGATGAAATTGAAAAATAAATATTCAAAACAAAATATATATAACAATCAAAAGGTTGAGGACCAAATTTGATATAATCAACAAATAATATGATATTTTTAAATTTTTCACAACTTCCGGAAAGTGTTTTCTGCCCAAATTTTCCAGGAAAACACTTTCCTGTAAACCAAGCCAAATTTTTCTTTGACTGCAAAGTGTTTTCCGTTGACCAACTTTTCTAATGGCAAACAAACACAGAAAAGTTTGGAAAATGGTTTCCCGAAAACCAATTTCCGGGAAATAAACATAGCCTAAATCATATCTTGAAACTTCATCTAACAATTTAAATTTTTAGGTTAAATTAATTCTTTAATATGGTATCAGATTCTTGATAACCAAGCGGTCACGAGTTTGAATTTCACCTTCCTTATTTATTTGATAAAAATTAAACACAAGATAATGTGAATCTATACAAATTTCAAGCTCAAAGTTTAAACTTTTAGGTTCAATTGGTTCTTTGATATTTACTTTTTGTTTTGTTGTGATCTTCTACACTTCTAGAATTTTGAAATTGTATGCATGATTTGGCTGGAATGGACGTTTAATTTCCGGGAAAATTAAGAAGGAAAAGGTTTAGCAAAGCTAATTATTCATGGATGAATATGTGCATCAAGTTTATCAAGAGTAGAGGATTAAATTGTACAGTTAATAGCCAAGATGAATATTGAAGGGTGACAGTCGGGTACAATAAAAAAAAAATCAAAACCAGCTCGACCTCAGCAGTAGGATCTGGCCTGTAATCTAGAAGGGAGCTGAAAGACATATGGATTACCATTCATGAAAAAGAAGGTAGAAGAAAAGGCAGTCTTTACATTACTGATTACTGGTTATGTGTTGTCTTAGCAAGTTCTTGCCTCCATCATAGCCGGTATGCATGCATGAGCACATTTAGCAATCAATTTTACATAGAAGAACATGTGTGGTCAAGTCAAGGTGGGTTCTCAAATTTGTTTCCTCGTGAGACGTTCAAGCAACCATAACATCTTGATTCTGGGGACGCCCAGGATAACTGGAACTAGTATGGTGCAGGGTTAAAATCTTATTGCTGACTAGACAGATACCATGTTAATGATGCTAGGACCAAGGAACATGGCAATTTGCCAATTAATCCCTACCACACAAGCATCCAAACGTTTGCCAAATTTTGCTGCCAGCTATAAATTCCAAGAGCACACATGGCTACACGAACTTATTCTATTAATTATTTTCCCTCAAGTCTGATAAGCCGACTGAATCTAGCTCCTTGAATCCTATAAAAACCCATCCCTTACAGCATCTCTCCATCACTGAAACAGCTCTCTTCTATAGCTTCAACTACTATAATTCACTAGAACTACCGCTCTCTTCTATGGCTTCCAAAAGCACGACATCACTTGCTCTCTTTCTTGCAGTCAACCTTCTCTTCTTCTCCCTAGTCACCGCCAAGAGAAGCAGTTGCCCCCCTCCTCCTAAACCCAAACCAACACCAACACCAAGCCCTTCCGGTGGAAAGTGCCCAAAGGATGCACTTAAATTAGGTGTATGTGCTGATTTGCTCGGTTCATTGCTTAATGTCACCGTTGGCACTCCCCCAGTAGAACCTTGCTGTAGTCTCATTCAAGGCCTTCTTGATCTCGAGGCTGCTGTTTGCCTTTGCACTGCCATCAAAGCTAACATCTTGGGCATCAACCTTAATATCCCTGTATCTCTAAGCTTGCTTCTCAATGTCTGTGGAAAGAAGGTCCCCAAAGATTTCCAGTGCGCCTAAAAGCATTTTTATTCCATCATGCATGGTTTGCTTAGTGTGTGATTTTTCATGGTGTGAAGTACTTTGATTTTCTATTAAGAATCGTGTGATGTAAGTGTAACAGCTACTTGCTTTGCTTGTTTCAGTGCTTGTCTGTTTACCACGAATAAGTGTAGCTTCCCTTGATAATGTCTACTCAAGTTTTTTTTTTTTTTTTTTGATGGAATGAATGCCGCGGTTGAACTTGATTAAGATGTAATTCCTGTTATAAATCCTTCTTTTTGTTTCTTTTTAGTTATAATTATTTGAAGTAAACTTGCAATTCTTGTCTATGATTCTGAATATGACAAATTGTTGCATACTTAAACTCCCCACCAGTGAGTATTATCCAAGAAAGAAAAAGAAAACGAGTGTTCTTGAGTCCGTTATTAGTACTCTTACCATCCGAAGAAAATTTACGAGAACTCAAATTCATCTTAGAGAAAACTGGATGAAAAGAATGCATTAAGAAAGAATAAATCTAAATGGTGTGTATTTCTTATCCAATATATTCGAAGCTTAATTACAACAAATCTAATGTTTGTGATTTAATCAAAAGTATTCATCTATTATATAACTTGGAACTCCATATGTTCACCCCAATACTCGTATCATTGTACAATAACTAAAAGAGGAGAGGATGTAGTGTTTAACTGTTTGTAAGCACTGTTCAGTGTTTACATAGAGATGCACGGGGGTGTTGATTTACAAAAAGACTTTTTTGCTTAAAGAACGTTTTTAAAGACATTACAACAGAAGTACTTCAGGCCTGTTTGAACAAAAAAATATTTCTAAGTTGTAGGGTTTGGCTTTAATTTGCTTTTAAGTTTACACATATATTGCTGTCTTACTCATAAGACCTTGTTTCACCCATCCATAATAATTATATTTCAGGCAACGCAGAATTGCAGACACTTTAGAGAAATTTATAGTACAATGGAATCAATGATCAGGGTTCACAAAGAGAGCAAGGAAATGAATAAAATTGCTTCTGCAAATTGAGTTCACGATCCATATATAACATCACATCAAAAGGTTACGTTTCTAGTTGTAGGATCATTTGTAGATCTATTGTTGATGATTAGTTGTTTCAATAAATATGACAGCATCTGTTTCCATATTCCCTGCTGTATTAAGCCATGGAATTCGAAACACCTTTTCTAGGGAGTAGGAAAAATATTGCCACTACTAATCATAAAAAGCCTCCTCCAAGAGTACCTTTAAAAGGGAATCCGAGAAGAAGTTCACTGGTAACTATAGGAAGGCTGCTGAGCAGTGTGCTCAGGGAATTCTTTTGTTGCTCCTTTTGGGACTCTTGGTGTTTTCTAGTTACAAACTCATTTCAGAAATAATTGAATCTTTCGTAAGTCACCAGCCGGTGTTTAATCTTGAATCGATGGCGGTATCAATGATATTTCTACAACAGAAATCAGAGCTCAAGGCGTGGATTTCAACATTGAAATCCACGATGAGGTTACAGTTAATCCAGGTTTACCCTCTGAAAGGAGGATTGGAATTACGGTGGGCATGTAATAATTATATCAGGCTTGAGTTTTTGGCAGATGGCATGGTTGGGAAAACATCAAATGCTCAGTACTGCTCGTTGGACAAGTACATGTCTTTTTTTTCTTTTCTTTTTTTAAGATTATGGTATTGCAGTTGCAGGGTTTATTTTATAAAATAATGTTCTAATAATTATGTCAAATTTATCTGGGAATTTCTCTGCTCACTATGAAAACATCCCTTGCAACTAGAGACGACAATTTTTATTCTACTTCCCCGAAGCATTGTCATTAATTAACTTGATGTATGCCTTCTATGCCAAGAACACAAATTTCAATGTCTTGTGATAAATTTTCTTTTTTCATTTAAAGAGTAACCATATCCATCTTATAAATGCTTGATTTAAGCCTTGGAATGACACAACATTTTAATTTATTTGTTGCAATGATTCAACCACTTTTTCCATATTTTGAAGCACAGAGAATGTTTCTAAACTCCAAGTTGCTTGAAACTGAAACACGATTTCTGTTGGGATCACCCAAAATAATCGACAACCTTTTTTTCAGGACTTGTGTTAGAGACACGCTTGCCACTTTTATTTATTTATTTATTATTATTATTATTATTATTATTATTATGATTATTATTATTATCCCACTAATTAATCTAAACTTCTTACGGAACCTAACCATGCTGATCAGTTATAACTCTATCAGAAAAGTAAATAACTAAATACCAAACATTAAAACATGAATTATACAATTCGTTTCCTTACTAATATCTATAAAAAGAAAAATTAATTCCCTATAAATTAATTAATTAGAAAACCTAAGAGAGAACTTACATTTGATAAATCAAAATCTTGAATGAACATAAATCAGATTCACGTGGCTTTTTAAAACTTTGTTGCCATCCAAATAACACTCATTACGGACGGAATCTTCGAAGGCCTAAAATTCCTTGGAGAATTCCAAAATGTTCAAAAAAAATTACAGAATTTTACCATTGATAATATACCAATGGTTTCAGTTCGTTGATAATATGAAACAAAACACCGTGGTTTTCTTTGTCGGTGATATGATATGGTTTTCTCATCAATAAAATTACCGATAAAATAATACTAGTAATTTTTTTTCATGTATTTTTCTATTTATAAAATCATCAATGTTTATATATATTACTAAAATAATGACTGACAAAATAAAAATCACCAACAATAAGTTTTTTAAAGAACAATATTTGTCCGTGATTCCATCAATAAATATTTTTCCAATAGAATTAGTGTCTAAATACCGACGGAACAATCCGCCATTAATATACAAAATTCTAGTAATAGAATTGACTCAAATACTAAAATAAGTATAAAGAAGCAACTTTATCATAAATGAAAACCATGCAACACTATAGTTTTTCTGCTTCGAAATCCATGTGAGGCCCCGACCAAATGCATACGTAGCCTTGTTATCCTTTGATTGAAATCATAGTTGTCAAACCCGGCTCTAGGGTTGACCCGGCTAAGGGGTCGAGTCCCGGATTTCATGGGTCAACTCGGGTTAACCCGGATCAACCCGAAAAAATTAAAAAAATATTTAAAGTTTTAATATTTCATATGAAAAAATTAAGAAAAAATTCATGTGAATATAGACTATACATGTTGTAAATAATGAAGTTTAAAATAATATTTTAAAAAAAAATTATCCCACATTGAAAAAACATAATTTTTTTTCTTATGAACATAGAATATATATACTAAAGGGCTTCAAATCCCACATTGAAAAAATAACTTCTTTCTTGTGAACATAGAATATATATATATATATATATATATTAAAGAGCTTCAAATCTCACATTAAAAAGATATTATGTTATCCTTTTAAGTTGAAGTATTTAAACCAAAAAGTTTTTTATCCCACATTGAAAAAATATAATTTTTTTCTTGTGAACATAGAGTATATATACGAAAGGGCTTCAAATCTCATATTGAAAAAATAACTTTTTTTCTTGAGAACATAGAGTATATATACTAAAGGGTTTTAAATCTCACATTGAAAAAATATAACGTTTTTCTTATGAACGTAGAGTATATATACGAAAGGATTTCGAATCTCACATTGAAAAAATAACTTTTTTCTTGGGAACATAGAGTATATATACTAAAGGGTTTCAATTCTCATATTGAAAAAATAAAATATTTTTCTAATATTTATATAGTGAACTTTAAAAAGTGTTAATAACCAACTAAAAAAAATGAAAAAAGAGTGGTATAGGAGAACAACCACATTTGAAGAAAAAAAACATCGGGTCTTGTCCGGGTTCGCCCAGTCATGGGTCGACCCGCCGGGTCGACTGAGTTTTGTCGGGTTGTTGCATCAGCCAGTCTTTTAACAAACCCAGACTGGTTCAGCTACCGAGTTGACCTGCCAAACCGGTCCGGGTTTAATAACTATGATTGAAATCATTAGACTAAATGGTATAAACATTCTCATTACAACCCATTCAAATAACCACAAGATTTTCCTCAATCCTAATCTTCCTCAATCCTCTATTAAGGCACTTAAATAATTAAAGTAGGACTGATTTTCTTGATTTTCTTTTGAGGACAAAACTTTACATCTAATATGATAGTACTTCATCTTAATTTTATTTTTCTTTTGAAGTTTATGTCTCACTCATGGATCCCTTCATAAGCTAGGAATATTATAAATATGATAGAAAATTTAGCATATTTTGCATGTGTTAATTGGCAAATTTAGCATGTGAAGATTAATTAGTTGAATCGGTCAATAGATAGTTAGAAGATTAGTTCATTGTATAAATAATAATTAATGGGAATCATGGAATCCAAGCAAAAAAATTGATTTTTTTTTATCAGTTAAAGTTGTTAGTTCTATCTCTCTATCTCTCTCTCAATTTCTTCTCCTTCTTCCTTAATTTTTTTCTAAACTCATTATTTGTTAAGAAAGATTCTTAAGAATCGGTATCAGATCTGCTTTCCAAGATAAAAGAAAGGTTGCTAATGTTTAAAAAACAATCAATAATGGTGGAAAACAATAAAATCAAGGCTTTAGAACAGCATGGAAGGAAGGTATATGAACAAATTAACTTCAAGTTGGAGACCATATTGGTTGCACTGAAGACATTGGCAGTATTAGCGTATATGCTTTGAAGCCAATCAATTGTTTATATATGGTATTGATTTTGTTCATGTAAACATATTTAATTTTTAATAAAGACTTTATTTATCTTTAATATTCATCAAATATTTGTTTAATTAATCTAGAGTAAAAATAAAGTCATTGAGACAAAAATATTTTATAAATAAAATTATAAAATCGTTATAAATATGAGATTCCTATTGCATTAAAGTATTGTTTATAAATGTTCTTGGTCAATACTCTAGTAAGATTGGATATTAATTAGAGTTATTAAGACTGATATATAGTAATTTCTTTCCTTTATGAAAGAAAAGAGTTGTTTTTATAAATTAAGGTATAAGGGATGTCTAAAACTAATATGTAGATACTTGTTAGATGACATGTACACTGAACTGACTTATATAAGGATTCCATATGAAGAAATCACATGTATCTATTGAAGGCTCACGTAACAATTTATAAGTAATCTTTAAATTTGAGATTACTAAGTTATTTTATATGGGGAATGTAATGTTTTGATTATGCTACACATTGTCCTAATCAAGAGTAACAAATAAGTAAATATTAGGTATAACATGAACTATATCAAGATATTTAAGTAATAAAAAACACGGAAATCATTGTTGACATTGATTCAGACCATAAAAAATATCATTATTAGTGTCAACGAGTTTCATTTAATTAGCAAAGTTTTACTTTGGTGTTCTTTGCCATTCCACTTGCCCGAGAGAGTAAATTTGGTCTTGGAAAGTTTTTTCTAATTCAAGTTGAATTTGGCTTTTGACCGATTTTGAGTTGAGACCATAAATGGTTTTCTCAAGGTTTTTAGGATATATTTTTTTTATGTGATTTTGAGTAAAAAAATAATTTGAAAAATGAATTTTTGAGAATGAAATACCCCTACCCTGATTTTTTGGTTACCCTTTGATTGCTGGATTTTAGGATAGAAGATGACGTGTCGTCTATGTTATTTCAAAATAATAATGACAAACAATGCATTGCACACTCTTTATTATACAAAAATAAAAAGCTTGACCTGTGAGCCATGTTTTTTTTTATTATTATTAGGCTAGATGCACGGGCTAAAATGCACCTAGCCTATTTTGATTTTTTTTTTACTTTATAATTTGAGTTTTAATCTTTAATTTTTTTTTTAGTTTAACGTGGATGTCCGGGTCAGCTTGCGCGCACCTCGACTAATCCCACGGGCCCTGAAGTTAACGACCATGTAAGCCTCCAGTGGCCATCATATGAGCAACCACAGGGCTCGAACCTGAGACCACAAAGGGAGCAAACCTCTTGATCCCAAACTTTTACCACTGGGCCACCACCTAGATGGTTGCTTTAATTTGAAAATTTATTTTATTGGAATACATTGAAATTTCAATTTTTTTTATGAAATCATAGTTTTTTTATTATATTATCAAGAGCTCTTTTTAACCATCATTCATTATGTTTTATTTAAAATAAAAAAAAAATCAATCGCTATTTTTTTTTAAGATTGTTTATAGCAATAGCACTCTTTGTTTTTATAACCCTCCATGATGGTTTTCTTTTCTACAATTTTATTCGGTAGCTTTCAATTTTATTATTGTATAGTTTACATGAAAAGAAATCCAAGAAAATAAGTTATTAAACTTATTCAAACTCATCACCTTATTCACGAGTTATTAATTATTAAAAAATTAATGACAAGATTTATTATTATTTTTTTGCATGTCCCTGAAAATTAAAAATAGATACAAATTCTTTTAATTTATAACCCACTATACGATCTGTTATATAAATAAGTAAATGCTCCTTCCTATTATGAATAGAAATAATATGGCTGATCATTATAGGTATAATAGTAAATACCCGGAATCACGTTACTATTAAATTTTTTTGATTCACAGGTTTAGGAAGCCAAGTCAATAAAAAAACATCTTCGTCTCAGCATGTAAAGGAAAAGAAAGCTTAAAACAACACAATCTTGAAATTATTCTCTCTTGATATCAAATCAGGTTTTAACTAGATATATCAAATTAGATTTTAACCAAATGAAAATGATACAAGGTCAGCTCCATCCACTTCAATTTAAAACCCAAGTCAAGTAAAGGCCTAGTTAGAGTGTCTCTTAAAACTTGATCTTTAAGTTATTATTAACAACTTTTTTTTTAACATTATGAATGCTTTTAATCCTTCATTTGTTTTATTAAATAGACGCTTTAAATTTAAGTTCAAAAGGCATGTGAAGAAGCAAAATTGTGAGAAATAGCTGGTTCTAGATTACACCGCTGTGAGGGGCATTCAGACTCTATGGGATTCTTGGGGTATCAACAACGCTGCATAATCATCAACCTCCACCTGTTAAAAAGAAAATTGTCAAGTTAAAAGGGTGGAGCATTCGTCAAGGGACCTTCATCATAACAGCAAAATAGAATTGCAGTACCTCAAATCTTTTGCCACCGTAAGTGAATTCCACATGCAACAGCTTAGGTTCACCAGGGCAAGGATCGCAAAAGCCCATGATTCCTGACTTCCTTACACCCTCATGAAGCTGCACCAGCATTTTCGACACCAGAATAAGCACAAATGCAAAAAAACATGGAATAAGGAATACAAGATAAAACCTCTGACAAAAAATCTACTATCAAAAGCAACCAGAAAGCATACAACAGGACTAGAGAATTTATCCGGCATATAACATCAATAAATTACTGAAGTTTTGAAAGAGAGAGAAATTCCAACAGCCCCTCTAACCACCATGAGGAGCTGTAACAGGATGTCAATTATGACTCAAGGTATATTACTTTGGGCAAAGGCGTGAGGGGCTGTACACATTCCTTTGGACAATTATGACTATGCAAAAGCAATTAATCAAACATGATAGATGGAACACATGGTACCATCACACAAGGATGACCATTAAAACACTTCAGATGCACATTCACAGCATTATCCCCTCAGTCACCTGAATGTAGAGAAGAAAGCTGCAAACATCTCAAGACTGAATATCCTGCATTTACAGCATTATTTTATGCGCATGTATTCTTCTTCAAGGTAGATTACAGAATCCAGCAAACGAGCACTCAAATAGTAGATCGAGCAGTCAACCTCAAACTAAAACATTTAGCCACTACACTCATGTTTGAATTAAAATATAAAGTTTGTTGATCATGCAACTAGCTCTCTCTTAACAGACACACATACACGTGTGTTATTTTTTCACATCCATTGATAGAACCACATTTCAATGTATATTTGATAAGAACATGATTTAAAAGAAATATACCTTCAGTTGGCCAGAATCGTTAATTAAGAAATTAAGAGGTATTGTAACATCAAAGACTTCTGAAGCTGATTCTTTGTTTACTTCTCTTGATTCATCTGCTTTCTTCAAAGCTTTACTGCTTCCATACACAGCTTTAGTAATTACAAGTTCATTTGTTTCTAAATGCTTACTTATTTTCCTATTGGCCACAATTTTTAATAATTGTTGTGCCTTTTCTGCTGCAGCTCTTGCCTCTTGAACCTAAACAATGATCCAGAAACAATCTTCAAAATCAATTAATGAAGCTAAATAACGAAGCATGTAGAAAACCATCAAAAAAAAGAAAGAGAACAAAGCATGAAAAGGTACCAACTTCTGTCCAAAATACATGTGACATTGCAGGAAAGTACAGATGCTAAAAATGCTCTGTATTTGCAAACAAGGGGAAAATCCTTTTCATGTAAACAAGAAATTTTACTAGTAGCAGCACAATTACAACGAGGAGAAGAAAGCCTACTCAAAAGAAAATGACAACCAAGAGAATAAAGCATTCTAATCCCATTGCATATCTTAAGAACCTCCTCTAAAGGTCCTTGCAGTAAAGTGACCAATAAAATTAAGGAAATCATCTCCATTAAACTACTATAATTGTGAATCAAAACCATGCAATCAAGGATCGGGCATTTTTAAAATTGAATAATTATGATTGGGCATTGACATGTTATAGAGTTCCCATAACAAAAAGCAGGCATAAACCACTGCTTCCTTGGGCAACCTTAGCATCCATACCTGGGCAGAATTTCTCTCTTTATTCTCTAAAGTCTTCTGCTTTTCCCTTTGAAGGTAATAAGGCTTGACTACGAATTTCTGCCATCATAAGGATACATGGTTAAGCAGATAATATACAGATGACATTTCAGTAGTCAAAAAAAATTCTTTTCGCCATTGTGGTCGCACAATTTAATCAACTTATGGAGAGCAATCAAATGTCACTCCAGCTCGAAAACTATTCAAGGTTTAGATTTGTGAAAGTTTAGATTTATGTCAGATGTTTAACTGTAAACCAGAGTATAATGAGCCCTTCCTGGTACAGGATTTAATCTAGGTTCTCTGGTTCTTTAGTCACCTGGGGTTCAGTTGAGTGTAAAATGTATACATCAAGCTGATAGCTTTATTGGACACTAAGAATAAAGACAAAGTTTATGTTATTTCTACTGGCCTTCTCATAAATTACAGCTACTTCACCTTATCAACATGAAACTAAACCTAAAGAAGCATAAGGTGATTAATTGTTTAGCATGCAAGTGAAAACATAAGAATGGCATCAGTAATAACCTTGAGTAAGAAGTAAAGAGATGTTGGGATTACAAATGCTCCAGTTGCAAACACTGGATTCAAATGCCTGGAAAGCAACATCTGCACAAGACAATCCATCAGCAGCACGATGATAAAAAAAAAAAAACAAGAAGCAGATAGGCAATAAACACAGACGTACCAAGTTACCAATGGAATTAGTTCTGCTTGCTTTCTTGCAAGTAAATAGAACCATGCTACAGTGACATATATTGTAACAGAGGTCTTCTCCATCCATTAGATACTTTTCATACTTTACCAAAGTAATGCAAAACAGCGTGAAAAGAAACAATTTTTTTGTTGAGAAATATGAAACAGAGACTATTTTATTTGCATGCCACCCATCTACTGATTAGAAATACATTTTGAAATTTTGGAGGCGTGTAAATTGTTTCTCACTGGAAATTGAATATGTAAAGAGATGTGATTTTCCACGTGTATTAAAAAACAATGAATACATTCATAATATTATGTAAGGTCTAATCGATATATTTTGCCTATATTATAATGTTTTTACGACTATGTTAGGTTTAATTGATTTATTTTCCCTAATTAAAAGGAAGTAAAAATATCATTATACTTTTATCTTAATTTAATACATTTTCCATTATTCTATGAGTAGGAAAAATTTGCATTCAGAAAACAGAATAACACATCCATCACACTTGACACAGAAATTAGTAGAGAACAATGTCAAGCAAACATGACCTGTCAAAATGAACAGCAGAAAGAATAAGTTTTGCTTACAGGAATAATCAACTTTTGTCCTCCTCGGTGCAATTCAAATTTCCAAAAGATTCCCTGCCAACAGAGAGGAGAAAAAATCTAAGTTGGTGGAGCATTCATTGAGCATCTAAGAGAGGGTTATAAAATGAATGCCTTTGCCTTTTAAATTTACAAAAGAACATTTCTATTTTTTTTCTTTTTTTCCCATTTCAACCTATGACGGTTTAAGCGAAAGGTCCCATAGGTCATTGCATCCATGCTTAATAAAATTGCAGAAATTAGTGCAAATGATTTATCCACACTCTGCTATTACAATGCCTTTTAGACATTAGTTTATGTAACATAATTTACATAAAAATTAATTAGCAGAAAAGTTGTGGCTTCTTTATTTTCTCCTAGTAGAATCCAAGAAAGCACAAAAAATAAAAATAAATAAGCCATGCTGCCAAGGTAACACGTGCAGGTTTGAGTTTTGAGAGCAGCTGCTCTGTGAGAGAATGTTGAGGTGCAAACTCTCCCTCATTGGACCCCACACTTGATGGCATAACTGGATGATATACTGGTATACATCTCCACAGAACTACTTCTATGGTTCATTCTGGTTTCATAAGAACCAGAATGTTACATGCAAAATGGCAAAATAACATAAAAGCACAATACTTAAATTTGGTCTCTTGTTTTTAGATACCTGAATTCCTATTGTATACAGCATTCGAACTGTGCTGAAATTAGATAATTTCCTTCCCCCACCAACTTCAACCTCCAAATTGGTGCTGCAACAACAATTGATTCACTCTTATGCAAGATATTTTATGAGCATTTACACGTAACATGAGAGAAAAATGAATATATTAAAAGCTATTGCCAACTTCAAGCTATCCAATGCCCTAGATTTCTCCTGATTGTTGAAATTAACTGTTTGCGTCACATATAAGTTGTGCACTTGTGTCTCAGCAGGCATCACTCCTGTTTTCTGACAGATAATAAATCTTTCAATAGATTTATAGATGATGGTGTCCCCCCCATCAGTGCAAAAATTACTATAACTCAAATGTTTTGACTTTCTAATCTACAGCATCATTCATTTGTTATTAGTGATGCAAAAAACTCCTTAACATAAGTATAAAAGAATATGCACATCAGAAATGGTTGTTAATAAACTGTACTGAAGCGCTGAACTACGAGCGTTTCTCTCTCAATCTTTTTTCTTCTTGGTTAAGACCTCATGAGAGTGATGACTTCTATGATGGAACTTTCCTCTCTCATTCAAATGTGTGCTCCCACTCAACATGTTTCATCTAAATGCTATGGACATAAGAAATTTTAAAGCATGGGTTCATATCTTTTATATATGTAAAGCAAACTTGGTCAAATTCATAATCTATATCTTGTAAAATTGAAAACTTTCCAGACACATATACCAGTACAAATGGGAATATGGAAAACTAGTAAATCCAAGGCGGACATCATATAAACAATATTAGTTACCGCCAAAGAATACTCTTTTATTAAGATTTTGAGCATATACCTTCCAAATCTGCCAGCAATACGACCATGAGATTTTGAAGAAAAGCGATGAGTATAATGAGCTGACACGGCAAAAGAGCTTGTGCCAATCTGCAGTCAATAAGCAAATGCAAAAAAACAAAGAAAAAAAAAAAGGAAGCGATGAGCATGAACTTAGTGTGAGTTTCTAAAAATAGTAATAGCAAGGTAATATGCATGGAATATGAAATAGCTAAAGATAGATAGAAAATGGAACAAGATAGAAAAGTAAATTTAAAAGAATGGAGATGGAACAAAAGTAAAGTTCATAGCAAATCAGTTGGTCATGGGCAACTCCAAGTTAGATAAACTTATATATAGTTCATGTTCTCTCACAGTTGATTGTAACCAAATAATAAACTTGAGTGCAGAAAGCAAAGATTAAGCATTTGGCTAATCTATGTTGAGCAATAAACTAGTCACTTAACCAAATGATCAAAGCATGCAATTTCAGAACATGATGGCAAAACCCTACTTTACTTGTAGTCACAATATCATTTACTTTTTCTCACTCAAATCTATTTCCCAAGGTTTTGAGGACATTTTTGGCATTGATGTCTTGCTTGAAAAAGCAATTAGATGTACCTTCAGCTCTCCAGAAGCAGACATTTTTTCATGTTTCTTTTGCCATCCAACTGCTATAGATGACTCAGGACCTAATAAAAGCTGTATCTGAAAAATAGAAAGTGCCAAACAAACAACAATTCAAAGATTTTAGAATAAGAATAGAAGAAATATACAAATGTAACTCTTTTATTTTATTTACTTTTTGACCCTACCCGTAATTCCACTAAATCAAATTGGTAATTGATAGTTCAAGTCTCTAATTACACTAGAATGTATTTTATCTTTTTTATTTGACTATTTTAAACCCACTATCTGATAGAAAAAGTTCGCTATATTGAAAATCTTGGGATAAATTACATCAGAGCCATTGACCAATTTGATTCAATGCTTGAAATAAACACCCAAATCATATAATCACACTAAAGGTACAAAGTAGAAGAAAAGAAGACATAAATGAACAAAAGTAATTTACATTTCCATTTGCTGTTTCAGAGAGTTGGCGGGTCCAGGTATTGGAAAGATTAATTGAACCATCCCTCAGAGACTTTGCTATGGCAATTGTAGCCGTTGAGTGTAAAGATAGGTTACTGCAAAGTCACATTTGAAAAAAAAAGATATAGAAAGACCAATAATTGTGCCATGTAATCATGTAGGTTCCAAAATCAAATTCCCTACCGTGTTGTTTGCACACCAATAAGTGCTCGTAAACCAGCTGATGCTATGAATTCTATGGATGAAACTGGAGAAAGCTGGTGCCTGAGCACTGTAGAAGCAGCTCCACCACCAGAATTTTCATTAACTTCCAAATTTCCACCAATAGCAATAGCAGTGCGCTTAGATAATTGAGATTGAACTTCGCTAGACATAGCCATTCTGGAAGAGGAAGTCCAAAGATCAGTCAACAAAGAAAGTAGGCACAAGATACAGCACTTATCTGAAGTGTGATAAAGTATTTAGAAACAAAATGAAATCGTAAAGTTCAAGAAACAGACAATTTAACAGTAATGAGCATCCCTGTAGACTATCGTGATAATCATAATAAAATGAAAAATCATTTTGATAATAAAAGCAAAATACTGCCTATGCTTGCTTGGTGGGCATGCATGTGAGAGAGCACAAAAACTTTTCAACTCCGGTATCATATAAAGCATTAAGCTTTTCAAATTGATCCTCGCAATTTATGACATGCTTCTAGAAGACCTAAGTTCCATGAAAAAATACGTTGAAAGTTTCTGGTAAGGTTATACATAGATATCAGCCAACAATACATCAGCCATTTCATAACTTCCCATCAAATGAACGCTAAACTTTAATATAAAAGGTGGGGTGGGGGTGATGTATACCCTCGCATAATGCCATCACCATCCAGAAACTGTGGCAACGACAAATGGGAGAGTATTGTGCCAGAAGGTCGAAAATGAGCTAACATCTTCTCTTCTTCCTTCCTCTTTCGCAACCTTTCAAGTTCGGCCTTCAACTCTTCAACTTTATCCAGCTTCGGACCAAGCTCCAAACCAGAATTTATACCTTCCATGCCATATATGTCATATATTTGCCTTTTATACTCATCCGATAATATTTCATATGCTTGGCATATTCGTTGAAAGTTCTCAGTGGCTATTTGCTGCATCTGAAAACAAGCATTTTCAACCAACCCAGACCAAAAAAAAACAAAATCAAAGACCAAATTCCGTTCAAGTAAATCGCACCTTACTGTTTATTATTTTGGACAACCAACAGAATCCCATTTTTAAAGAGTGATCCATATTGTCAGAGAATGTTCAAGAGTTTACACTGAATTAAGCTTGTTTAACAAGAAAAACACTCGAATTATGGAGTTTTCAGAGCTAGAACAACTTCTTTAAAGCTAAAAAAATTGAATTACATGAAAATCTTGGTACTTGTCAGGATGATAAACTTGAGCCCAATGTCGATAAGCCTTTCTGATATCTTCATCGGTGGCTTCCGGTGACACTTGGAGAAGTGCGTACAGTTCTCTCTTGGGTGGTCCGGCCTCTTCTCCATCCATTTCTGTTCTTCTTCTCTTTTTCTTTCAATCGATTTAAAAACAAGCAAACAGAAACGCAAACACAGAGCTAGTTTTTGTGCCTTCTCTGTTTTTTAGAGGAGGCACCAAGGGGGAAGGGAAGACAAGGCTGGGATTTTAGTTTTAGGGGTTTTGCTTTGCAAAGCGTGGCGGTTCAGTCAGTGACTCGGTCGGTTCATGGCCTTATTATTAATTTATTATTGCCCACGGTTCCGGTTCTTCAGGACGAAACTAACGTCACAACCGAGTACATGGGTTTCTCCAATTACTAGCTGCCATTGTCTGAGGCTAGGGGAAGTTTCATTTCAGTTGCGTCGTCTTTTTAGTTTATCTTTGGGCTTTATAGATTTATCCAAGATTCGGTTTGACTTGATGTATGGAATGCAGCCCAGCCCTCAAAATAATAATTGAGAATCTCGCAATTTGGTAGCCCGGCATCAAAAATAAAATGTTTTTTAAGTATTTTTTTTTCTTTGTTTAATTTAATTTCTCTTATTAAAATAACTGAAAAGATAGTATTATTTTTCGTATGGTGGATCCGAATACATATGGTGGATCCGAAAACATATGGTTGACGATTGTACACTAATAAGGTGTTTGGAAATGTGGTAGCGGTTGCTTTTCAAAATGTTTTTTATTTCAAAATATATTAAAATAATATTTTTTCTATTTTTTTTAAATTATTTTTGATATCAACACATCAAAATGATCTGAAAAAAAACATATTAATTTAAAGTAAAAAAATAAAAATATTTTAAATTTTTTTAAAAGCGTTTTCCGACCACAATGCCAAACACTAATATTTCCAATGAAACGGGTTTGTAAATTCAAACTGTGGTGCATCATTATAATTAGACAAAGGGTTAACAGATAGCGATTGACACTAATATTAACATTAACTTAACGATAAAGATAAAACAATATGATAAACATTGAACACATACTTATTCATTCACTGTACACTTTCATAAAACAAAATTACATTTTCATCTATGTAGCTTGCAAACCTTATAATTCAATCATGAAAATTTATTTTTCTTTTTGCATATTCAAATAGAAAAAAAAGAGTCACAAAAAAATATATTGGTGTTCTTGGATTTATTTGGACAAGAGTGGTTACATGGAGATAATTTAGGTCTTTATTTATGTTCAAAAAGGTATATCTAAGTTTGGAAAAAAAAATTAATTGACTTATTAGCTTTTAATGACATTTTAGAGTGTTTTAGGTTATTATTGGGATTATTGAGCTTTTTATAAATTTTTTAGATGTTTTTAGATAAAAATAGATTAAGATTTAAGTTTTTAGATTTCAAATATGATGTATATGATTTTCTAACCACCTCTGATGGTTAAAATTTGAATTAGACAACATGTCATCTAATAAATAAATAAATAAAAATTGACATGTCATCTATTTAATTTTCAAAAAAAAAGTGGCACATGGGTCCAGGCATAGGCCCCTTAGCTTTTTTTAAACGGCCAAGCATTCAGGCTTGTACTTATTATTGTATTTTTTATATTTTAGAATAAAATTATGTTTAATTAATGTTAATATAATAATTTTTAAAAAAAATCATCCAATTATATTATATTTTCAAATAAAATTAGATTTTTTAATAGTAATATTATCAATTAATTTATAAAAACAGTTATATAAATCTAATATGCAAAATTTTTTAAAACAATTCTCATGAATATTCAATGAGAATAATCTTTTTATTATTATTATTATTATTATTATTTTATGCCACTTTTTATATAATTTTTTAAAATTAATTATTTTTTATTTTTTAATATTGCTATGTAAGAATTATCATGACATGATTTTTTTTTGTTAGTTAATTGAAATTTGCTTTTTGAATGATGTTAAGTTTTTATTTAAAAGAATCATTCTCATCTTATTAAACATAAATAAAGAATGAGGGTTTTGGTTAAACAAATGTATTTTTTCTCCTTGATTTAAATTACTCAAATAAGATATGAATGTTTATTTTAATTGTGTTAAGGTTTCATTCAAAAAACAATATTGCTTATAAAAAATACATTTTTTCATCCAAACAAAAAGGAAATGCATTGATAAGAAAATAAAATTTTAACTAAAAAATATATTTGTTTCTCTAGAATTATAAATCATTAAAATATTTATTCTGATTACAAGAAAATTAAATAAAAATAAGTTTTGAAAATCGTTCAACAATAGTGCATGGGTGTATGGCTAGTTCCAATTTTAAATTGATGTCTATTCATGAGGTCCTACAAATTCCATATGTTTGTCAAATTATTTTTATAATTTTTTCAATCAACATATAATCTTGACAAGTGATGAAGTCATAAAAAAAACTTAAAAGGATTTCACAGGTTTTCCATAACTAATAATGGGTTGTAGAGTAATAGGATTGAACCTTTGTCTTTGACCTGGATTGTTCCTAAAACAGTAGTTCCATGTTGGAATAAGAGACCCCCTGATACTTAAGTTGGTGAATGTAGGAGGTGGGAATAAGTATAGAAAGAGAAAAATAAGATGAAGTCATAGGAAATGCATATATGTATGACTTGGTATGGCCTGGTATGGCCTGCTTCTACTTACATGGTGATTGGGTGTATTTATACACCAAGTTTACCTCATGAAAAAGGAATATATTTATAGAAATTTAATTCATTGGGTGTTGTGTTTGTCTTTCCATTGACTATATTGGTGGCAACATTTTCCTAAAAAAGTTGTTTATTATGTCATGCACACCATTAGTGAAGTGTGAGTGATGTGCAACGCCATTAGTGGTGCATACTCATATAAAAAAATTTTTTGTGTGTGTAGAAAGAGTTTGTCTGTCAATAATGAAATGAAAAATGTATAGAGATGTGTGTTAGTATAAAAAAGAGAAGGGGAAAGAGAGGGGGGGAAAGGTATATGAGAAGGGAGAATGTGTGTGACAGAAGGAGAAAGTGCAAAAAAAAAGGGATATATATGAGAGAGAGGGAGAAAGTGTGTGTGTGTGTTAAGGAGCAAAAGAGTAAGGAGAGAGGGAGTTAGTCGTTTGAGCTATTTATAGTCCAAATGACCAGACTGCATGTGTTACGTGAGTGGTTGCGCTGTCGTCTTTAGGTAGCACATGTGTCCCACAATGGCAATTTTTAGTGGTCTTTTCATGGTATCTGTGTTATCGAGTTTTTTTATGGCATTGAGGGTGTCATTATCGGAGCTCTAGTGTGACCTCAACAACCTATTCTTTCTTTCTTCTTCTTTTTTTTTTCATTTTCTTTCTTCTTCCTTGTCTTTGGTGTCACTTCATTTCATCATTTTTTTTTCTCTTATCCTTTTTTCCTGCATAACACATACATAGAAATGCAATACAATTCCTAACTATTTGAGCTTATCCTAGATAGGTAGGACTCTTAGCCATTTGAGCTAGGTCAAAATGGCTAGATTTCTTTCTCTTTAAAAAAAAAACAATTTTTGCACTACATATTTAACATGGTATCATTTATCACATTAAAATTTCTCAAATAACCCAAAGCCTTCATAAATACATGGAGGTTTCACCGTTGTTTCTTTTTTTTTGGTATAAGAGGTTTAACCTATGTTTTCTTTATTAATGAAATCTTGCAAAATAAAGCTTTCAAACCTCTAATCATATTTCTATACTTGAAATTCCTAAACAATGAAATTATGCCTCACACACCTTTCAAAAGTTTTTTTAGGCACTTTCAAGGTAAATAAATACTTAGTTTGAACTCATCTCATTATATGGTACCATTTGACACAAAAATTAACCGTTTTAGTGGGTTAGAATTGTCGTTAATGACAACTTTCTCTCTCCATGCTGGAATACGACGAGTCCATCTCTCTCCTCATACAAAAAGAACTGAAAAATAAGAAAAATAAAATGTAGTACCAAAATTAAAATTTTGAAAGTTAAAGGGACTGGTTACCTAAGAACGAAAAAAAGATAGGGGATGAAAATGAACTTTTAAAACAAATTTTAAAGCCGCCATCTATTTCTCCTGTTTTTTCACTTCAAACATCTATCTTTCAACACAACCCTTCCTCCCAGAAAAAATACAATCAAGTGCTAATTTAAACTCAAAAGAGATAAATCATACAAAATAAAATTTGAGAATCAAATTAAAAATTTTAAAACATCATTGCTTCATTTCACAGTGATCTATAAGATGGTGAGCAATAATCATGCTACAAATAAAAGAAAGAGCTCTTTTAGTTTATGCAAACTAGATTTGTTGCCCGTGCTAAGCAAAAGTTTTTTTCAACTTATAAAAAATGTTAGGTTAAAAAGAATCAAAGTTCCAAGTCATTGGTCCAATTAATAATTTAAATAATATAAAAATAAAAATGCAACAACAATAAATAATTTGACAAAAAAACAATGAAAAAAAGGTGAAAATATCCAATCCTTAGCTTATCTAGATTATCAAACAGTCAAGTACACATATAAAGCACAAAAAAACCCAAAACAAATCAGCTTCAAAAAAAGAAAAAGAAAAACCTAACAAACCAGACGAACCTCTTAAACCTGATTTAATCTTCAAAACTTACATCTTGTTAAATCATAGACATGGGTTCAATGAAGAAGTTTAACTCTTGATCAATTTTGTTTAGAATGATGAAATTGTTAAAAATTATTTATAAAAAAACTTGCAAAAAAAAAAAAACAACAACATAAATAACGAGGATAAAACTTAAGAGAAAAAAACCTAAGGAGAATGAAATTTGAAAAACAATTTAAAAATAATCTCATACAAAATAAATAATTAAAAGAATGACTATCAAATTTGAAAAATTAAAAAATCACATGTGGTGAAATTGAAAAATATTTATAATTTAATAGATTATTTATAGATTAAAAAATAATAGGGGGTGAAATTGAAAATAATTGTAGAGGGCTAACCTAATAGAATAAAATTGCAAAAAAAAAACCCTAAAAAAGGATACAAAATAAGAAAACATCAGCTTAAGAAAGGAAAAAAAAGCAAACTTAGACGAACTTTCTAAATTTAGTTTAATCTCTAAAACTCATAACCCGTGAAATCCTAGACCCGAGTTCAATCAAGAAGCTCAATTATCAACAAATTTATTCTTGAATGATGAAATTATAAAAAAAAAAACTTGCAAAAAAAACAACAAAAAGAATAATGATAAAATTTAACAGAAAAGGTGCATAAATGATGAAATTTGAAAAAAATCACAAACAAAATAAATAACAATTAACAGAATGAGGACTGGATATGAAATATTAAAAAATCATAAGGGGTGGAATTGAAAAACATTTGTAATTTGATAGATTATTTACATTAAAAAATAGTAGGGGTGAAACTGAAAAAAAAAAAACTATAGAGGGTTAACACAATTGAATAAAATTGCAAAAACATAAGAAAACAAAACGCTAAAAAAAGATTAAAAAAGAAGAAGAAAACAACAGCTTAAAAAAAACATGCAAACCCGGATGAACCTCTTAAACCTGATTTAATCTCTAAAACTCAAAACTCATGAAATTATAGACCCGAATTCAATCAAGAAGCTTTTTAAAAAATGACAAGGGGTTAAATAAAAAAAAAAACTGTAAGGGGCCAACTCAACAAAAAGCAAACCATAAAAAATAACAAAAAAAAAAAACATCATCTTAAGAAAACACAAAATAGACAAACCTTCTAATCCTTGTCTAATTTCTAAAAGTCACAACCCTTGAAATCTTGGACCTATATTAAATTAAGAAGCTCAATTATCAATCAATTTAATTTTGAAGGATGAAATCAGTATAAATATATTATTAAAAAAAGCTTGGAAAAGCAAAAAAAAAATAGGGATAGAATTTAATAGAAAAAACCCCAAGGAAAATAAAATTTAAAAAAAAAACAATTTTAAAAATGAACACAAATAAAATAAATAGCAAATAAAAGAATGAGAACCAATTTATAAAAAAAAATGATAGGGGTAGAATTGAAAACAAATTGTACATTATATGGATCATTCAAGGATTAAAAAATGACAAGGGGTGAAATTAAAAAACAATAGTAAACAAACTGTAAAAAAAATAAAAAAAAAAAAGATGAAAAAAAACATCACATTAAAAAAAAAAAACAAAACAAGTGAATCTGAACCAACTTTTTAAACCTGATTTAACTTTTAAAACTCACAACTCATTAAATATTAAATTCAAGTTCGATCAAAAACTTTAATTCTCAACCAATAAAATTTTAAAAAATAAAATCAGAAAAAAAAACCACCTTCAAAATTACAGCAAAACCATTATTTATAACCGAAATTAACCAGACAAAGAATCACATTGCTTTTGTACTGTATACGTATTCCCATGTCAGGTAGCTATTCCTATATAGGAGATATCGACAATTCGACATCATTGATTTGCTGCTTGTTTGGATTATGGACATTATTACTTCACAAAAGTCCGAACTCGGAGAAATTTCCTTGAACCTTCCTCGTAGGCCCCACGATCCTTACTATTCCCTCCATATCGATTTCCTCATATACATGTATATGAACATTTACAATTTTACAGTACGTTTCTGTAAAGTCATGTGCATGTCCTGACTTTATGCGATATAAACCCAAACTTGAAACTGAAACGTTGCAGCAGTGATTTTACTTATTATCACGTCCATTTGGCCGTTTGCCATCTTTCAATCTTGAGCAAAATCAAACTTCTCTTTACAAGATTCCTTGGCATATAAGCGAACATGGGGATACCCATGGTGGCATTAGCCAAGCTCAACCTCCTCTTATCCAAATCCCACACTGGAACATCCTTGATTACTTGCTTGCTATGCCCTTATGTACTTAAACTCACCTTCAGTGTCAGGCTTGTTCGCCAAGCTTACACTGATCTGCTCTACTCATCGAGGCTCTTCTTCTTTCAGCTGAGTCAAATCGCCTTTGATGCTGATCAACCTGCAGCTCTAGCTGGAAATAGCACCAGACTGGGAAGAGCTCTAAGGTTACTTAATCAGAGGGTAACAAGAGCAAGAAGGTCGCCAACCGCACAAGACGATGAGGATAATTTCCATGCCCTCTCCATGTTCTCACTTTAAGTACAAATGATGATGGGAAACGGGTAATGATGATGATTTTACACCACCAATGAAATCCCATCTTAGTGATTGTATGGCTCTCGTTTGTTTTATGTCTTTCGTTTGAATGATTTTGTCTCCGCAGCTGGTCCTAATTGAAGCATGGTTCATAAAATTTTGACTAGCTATGAAGAAATATGGTTATACTCAAAGCAAGACAAATTATATGTCGTTTTTCAAAGATAAAATGATAAGATAGTTTCATTTATCATTTATGTGAATGACATGATTGTTATTGGTAACAATATTGATGAGATGATAAAATTGAAGACTCACTTGTTATATGATTTTGATATGAAAGATCTTAGAAATTTAAAGTATTTCTTGGGTATTAAAGTTATCAAGTCTAAGCAAGAAATATTCTTCTAACAATAAAATATACTTTGAACTTATTTAAGGAGACAGATATTCTTAGATATCAGCCTATTGATACATCTATCGAGAAAAATCATAGCCTTGAGAAATTTTCTTTTCAAGTTCTTGTTGATAAGGAAAGACATTAAAGACTAGTAGGTCAATTGATTTACTTATTACACATTCAACCAAATATTGCTTCTTCTTTTTTTTTTGGATAACCCGAGGTGTTCGGGCCAGTTTACGCGCACCATAACTAATCATCGGACTCATTGAACACCCTGCAAGCCCAGGAGGCAGGTAAAACACCGCGGGGGTGATAGGTGTGCACGCTGAGGCTGGAATCCAGGAGGCAGGGGGCACGGAAACCCTGTCAAAACCGCTGGGCCATAAGCCTCGGTGCAAATATTGCTTATATAGTTAGAATGGTAAGTCGCTTTATACATAATCAATCCAAGTGAAGTTCATATGAATTCTATTGCTAGAATTTTACTAATGCGTCTAATTGCATGAGGGGAAAAGGCCGGGAAAAAAGAAGAGAAAAAGGAAGAAAAAAACAAATGAACAGATGGATGCTAATAAAAATAATGTTCGCAATTGAGGACATCTCAGTTAAAATCATGAATACAATTTTCAAATATTAAAATTAAATCTGGAATAAAGGTTAGAGTAGATTAAGAATAAGGATTAGTGGCTTATAGACTGGGGGCGTCCTCAGACAGCAAGGGGTTAGAGTCGTCGACGGTATTGGATGATGCGGCCCAGCTGACCTCTGAGCTATTTGCTTCCAGTGTTGTGGGCTTGGGCCAGTTTCCGTGATATTTTGCATCCCAAATTCCCATTAGACGAAACGAATTAATATTACTCCGCTAAATTGTGTTGTGAGTTTAAATTTGACAGAGGGGGGAAAATTATATGACAGGTGTTCTTCATGAATAGAAAGATTAATGGTTGTTGTTGGCAACTCGGTATAATAAAACATATATTTTGGAGTAAGGTTGAAATTGTAAAAAAATTATCTTAAAAAATTATTTTAAATAAAATAAATTGTAATTAAAAGAATAAAAATCAAATTTGAAAAATAAAAAAAATCAAAAGAAGATGAAATTGAAAATTAATCCTAATTTTATAAATTATTCCAGATAAAACAAATAATAATAAAATAAATATAAAGGAATAACAAGTTAGAGGGTTGTTTTGAATTTTTAAAGGGGCTGCATGAAAATTAAAAAGGAGAAAGAAGGGGGGGGGGAGTATTATCAGCGTCAAACTAAAAGGTCATTGGCCATACCTGTTGTTTCATCATCGAGGGGATGTTAAGACGATTCAAATATTGTTACATAAAGCAATATTTGGTCACTAGATGACACCACACATGTCACTAGTAGGGTGCGCAGATTGCCCATTTGATGGCATCTGGTTGCACGTGCCGATAAGTTTTTCTTAATAATTTTTAATTTTTATTCAAATATAAAAATGCTTTGAGTCAACTTGATATTAAATAAAAAAATCATAATAAAATAGTGAAAAAACCCCTGAAAGAAAATTCAATAGATTTTGCCTCTACAAGAAATTAAGTCATTTTACTGTGTTAAAAAAACTAAAAAGCTCCTAGAAATAAGTTTTAATGTGGTTTTTTTTATTATTATTTTAGAGGTAACCAAATCATTTTAGCATATTCCCGTATGATTTGAAAATAACAATTGAATTATGGTTAAAAGAATGTATTGCTCCTAATATATAGTTCAAAAGTTTTATGATTGAAGATTAAATTTTTAACCGTAGTATTACTATTTGTGTATAGATGTATAATAATTTCATGAGGAGTTTTAGGTTTTTGTTAATTAATATTTTCTTTATTCCCTCCCTTCATGAGCATGAATATTCTTAAACATTTGGTTTGAGAAAGAGAAATCAAATAATGATTTTTTCTTTTAAAAAATGATGCTTTGTTTTTTTTAATTAAATATAACTTTGTTGGCTATTAAATGGACAAGCATTTATATTAATGTTAATCCAATTAATTATTGTGATATATAATTTTTAATTATTATGCAGCATGATATTATAAGGTGTTATTTCTATATAGCTGTACTTAATTATTTTTTACTTTTATTAAATAAAATATAGTTTTAAAAAATAAAGTTATTAGATACAATCAAGTCTGATTAAATTAAAGATTAACCATAATAAATAAAATTATTAGACACAATTAATTAAGAATATGATTTGTGGTTTGAGATCAAGTATCTTGATTTATATATATCTCTTAATTTTTTTCAATTTAATCTTTAGTTATTATTAGTGATTTTTTTATTGACATAAATAATTTTTTATTTATTTAATTAAATATATGCATAAGATTTTTTTTTGTTTCCTATTATGATTTTTCTATATAAAAAAAACAATAAGAAAAGGTCTGTATATTTATTTTGATTTTGAAAAAAAATACTAGCAAACCACGGGCCGCTAATTGTCAAACTATAAAGAATACCTTCGCGTACAAAAGGTGGTATCCAAGATATTTTCAAGGCCAGTTGGAGCCGAGTGGTTTGAAAAGTCTCAGATTTTGATATCCATATTAATATATACAAGATCGCTTGACCATTCCTTTTTTTAAAGTTATTCTTGACATCTACGATGCCATTGGAGACCCGTTGGACTGGGACTCGTTCCTCTCTTCCAAGAAGCCTGTAGCGTAAGGAGCGTTTTATACCGGTGAAAGAGATTCCCTTCTGATATGAGTCAACGGGGGTAGAATTCTCCGGTTATAAAACGCGGCTAAGCTTTGATGCATGTAGACAACAAAAACCAAAAATGAAAGATATATCCAGAAGCATTGTTACCGGGAGAAGAAATAGAAACAGTAAGCAAGCAACCTCCCCACACTTCACGCTTAAGAACATAGCCAGCATCAGGATAAGTTGGGACAATAACTAGCCCCAGGAGTCAACATGAAGGGAACTTCCTGGACATAGAAAGAGGATGACAGCTTCAATAGCCTCAGGAGTCAACATTATGCGCCGAGTGCATACATTTCTTCAATTTTGAGTTTGTGACTGCCTGAGCTGGAGAGCCCCAAAATTAATTAAAGATCGACGACTATTCTTGATAGGATCAATTGATGAGGTCTTCAATAATCACAAGGATAATTCCTCGTCTGCACAAAAAGTCCTAATCTCCAGAACGACACAGGCCGGTTGCTTGGCAACCTGGTCCTCAGGCTGACATGAATATTATAATGTCTACTGTAGTTTTTAATTCAAGATTAATTGAAGTTGGTATAAATTAAAGAGTGTAGATATATACAAGGTATATCCTCATAGGACATTGCATCATATACCTCCATTATTTAGCATGATGACCACTGAAAAATAAAAGAAGAACCCATTTGAAAACCTCATCATCAGTATAATTTTTTTTTTGTTGATAAGGCACGGAAGGATTTCTCAGCACGCGTATTTGAAAGTGAAAGAAAGATTTATTACCAGTAGAGTAGTGTCTTTTCAATTCATGAACAGCGATTTTCATACAAGCCATTCGTGGGGGAAGATATTAAATTAAAATTATTTTTTAAAAAAAACTTAAAGCCCTAGAACAACTCTATTTTTTCTTTTTTATATTTTTTTAATTATTTTTTTATTTTATCATTTAATATTTAATTGATTAAGAAATAGAGTGCATGTTTTATTTTTATTTGCTTTTTATTTTAGGGTTGGTGTTTAATTTTATGAATATTTATTTTTATCATATAATTAAATTAAAAAAAGTTGTTAACCCTATAGAGTTTATTACCCAGGTCGTAAGGAGACCCGGGTCGATCTGATTTGTTATTGTCTTAATATTATTTTAAAAAAATTAATATCTTGAAGTTTTTTTAAAAACAAAATCATGTTTTTACCGATTATCCAGGTTACCTTTAAGTCCATGAAATCGATCTATTTAAGTCAAATCAACTATTACAAGATTTAATTGAAAACTTGAATCGGTCAAAAAACTAGGTTATGAGGTTTTAAGATTAACTTATTTAATTAAGTTTAATGATATTATATAAAAAAAAACTCTCTATTTTTTTAATATTATTTTTATATATTTTAAAAAAATTAATCCGACTTGTTACATGGCAATAGACTAGTAAATACCACATGACAACATATAATTAAAAAAAAGGAGCAATTTATGTCCTGTAAAAAAATAAATTAGTGGTCTTTTAAGCACTAGACGGATGAGAAAAAACAAACAACTAAAGAGTATTGTTCGGCCATGGTTCAACCACCCCCCCTATCAAAATAAGATGGTCTTTCCCATCTTCCATTATAATCCTTTAAATATGTCTAGTTTTGATTTCTAAGTCGAACTCAAATCTTGTTGAAAAAGAAGAGCAATTGAAAGGGATTTGTTGGGTTTGGGTGGTGGGGCTCAATTTGTGCTTTAATAGTAGGGATTTGTTGACATTAAGTTACCGGATTCTGGGGAGGAGAGAAGGATGAGGGTGGCGGCTTCTTCTTCTTCTTTTTTCTAAGTCATTGGTAAAATTGTAATATTTAATATAAAGATTCTTAGGTTGTTAATTATTAGAGGCACCCTCAAACTCACAAGTCCAAACTAAAAAAAACAAAAAAAAGCTTTTATTATTCTTTATATATATATATATATATATATATATATATATATATAGAGAGAGAGAGAGAGAGAGAGATGTTAGGCTACCTTTTAGGATAATACCCAATGATGATACATACATCTTGTATTGTTTTCAAAGATAAATACAATTAATACATAATAAAATTGCATTTATATCTTAAAAATATCTAGCCCATAAAAAAAATAGAGTTACATATTAAACGATCATGTTATCAATTCAAGAAATCTAAGGATAACATTTAATGACAAATCATTCATCTAAGTTGATTTTGGGATAATAAAAATAATTAATATGCTACCAAAATTGCTAGGAAAACACAATATAATAAGGGTTTTAAAAAAATATTTATACACAATAAAGTAATGAATTAAGAAATTCCAATATTTTTTTGATCAACATCCAAGGGCAACTCCCAGCAACAATTTATTTATCATGGGTTGATTCATGAATAATAAAACTTCACAACGCAACGATAATATCAAGAAAAAACTTAATAATAAATATATTTATCTTATAAAAAAAACAATTTTATAAATAACGAAGTCATCCATTAAGAGGTTTCTTTATCTTTTTTGTCATCATTTAAGGATAATACTCAATGACATTTATCTTAGGTTGATTCATGGATAATAAAATATTTAATACATAATAAAATTGCATATTAAAACTCTGAACACACAACACAACAAATTAAAAACAACATCAACCTAACAAATTAAGAATAACATTAACAAATCAAATAAAAAACATCACAACATAACAAATCAAAAACAATATAGCAATTTAAAAACAACATCAACACAGATACAATTTCCATGTCGAGATCAAACTATTATGCCTCGAATAAACCTGTTGCAACCCAATCTTTCAAATTCATCACGGGGTATTGATCCCTACCTTATTCTACCTTAAAAATAAATTCTTGGCAGCCGCATACCCTCAAAATTGCCACAAAATAGTGTGGACCCCAATACTTTAAATAATCATAATCATTCACAATAATATGCATGAAATTCAACAATATATTGGAATTTTATGAGATCAAATTTAATTTTTACAAAGTCAATTGGTTCAAAACAGGGGTAAAATCACAAGAAAATCAAAGTTTTGGTGTCAATTAGAGGTTAAATTGAAGAAATTCACAGTCAATGATCATTTTGCAAAAGACAACAAACTATGAAGACTCAATTGATTGAAATCAGAGGGAGAAATCAGAAGCCAAAGTTGAGAAAAAACCATCTTTCTGCCCAGTTTTTTCTTCCCCCCTTCTCGGCCACTTCCTCCGTCGCGCCTCAGTCGCCGTTGCGGCCACCAACCACTCATCGGTCTTCCCTGTAATACTAGGAACCCCGCCATCAACTTTTCTCCTCCGACCAGACAAGTTTTCCCCTTGTTTTTCCTTCGCCAAACCCTCATGACCACTGCATTTTATATGCAATTTCCATAATAATTAACCCCATAGTCATTGGGTTGGGCCAATGACCATATGGGCCTAAACTGGATCCAGCCCATATAGATGGGCCATGTCCAACCTAACCTAAAAAAAAAAGAGTCAGGTCTATTGGGCCGTTATCAGCCTAACCCGACTAGCTTGGGTCCGGCCCAGCCCAATATATTTAATAATAATATATTAATAAATAATTTTAAAATAATATTAAAATATTTTAAAAAATAAACGAAAAAATTCCAAAAAAATTCCAAAAGAAGTTTAAAAAACTGTGATTTTATCACGTGTTTTCCTATAAATTTTGCATAATATCGGGTTGTATATTTACATTGTAAAATACAGATCTGGTATTAAAATACTCAGTTTCTCTTAAACGTTTCTAAAAAATTTTGAGAATCCAAAAAAAATTAAATTAATTTCCTCTTTCAAAAAACCAAAAAAATATATTTTTTTCATGCATACGGTCAAATCCTAAAAGTTTTCCAAGTATATTTTCATTAAAAAAACCAAAAAATTGCATCTTTCTCATGTTTTAAAATGCAAAAATGGATATCGTAATCAATTTATGGTTATCCATTAGAGTTTGACCAAAATATCAAAAACTCTTCACTAATCATTTTGTTCACTTTATATTTAAAGTGTTAGGGTTTAGCTGTAGACTTTAATACTTGAGAGTGTAAAACTACACAGTAGAGTATACCCTTAGATATTAAAGATACAAAAACAAAAAATATAAATAAATAAATAAATGAGATGCTATAATTTAGACTTTAAAGCGGTTAGGATTTAACTTGATAAGGTAGAGACTCTCTCATGAAGGAAGAATTGCCTTAGACTAATGACTATAAACTTGACCTAGAAAAACAATCAAACAACAACACAGCTTACCTCATGTAGGGTTCACTAGGGTGATGTATCTTCCCCTTACACAACCAATTCCTTACATGGATTCTCGCAGATCATAGGTTTCCTGATAACCAAAATACTAGGTGGTGACTCCTAAACCTTATAATCATAACTTTTTAATTGTACCCAAAACTCTTTCCTTTTCTAACACGTCATTCGACGTCGCCCCGTGATAGAAGTCAGCAAACCCAGAAACCCAACAAAAGGTCTAAACCCATAAAAGGAAATAAACTTAGAAAAGCAACCTAAGCTTAAGCATGCTTACTATGAATTGTTGGAACCATCAAAACAATAAGAAACAAAAGATCAAAGGCAAAAACAATATGCAAGAACCAAAGATAGCAATAAGGAAAAGCCTCTCCCTATGTATAAATATTGTTCCATTGATCATAAACAAAGTCTTAAAGCTTAAACATCATGCATATTCCTTCAGCAAAACCAGCATACCAAAACAAAGTAAACCATAACAAAAATCAAAACCTAAAACGAATTGTCACAACTTCAAACAAAATTAGCCTAACACCACAGCATGCAAAAAAAAAAGAAGCATTTTATTTTAATATTTTTCATTTCATAATCATATTCTAACACATCAAAACAAAGTAATAAACAAAACTTGAGCATAAACAAACTATATTCAAAGCATGTTTAAACATTTAAAAACAATTATCATGGCTTTCAAAGTAATAAATGACTTCAAATTATACATAATAAACATAATAAATAGTAATATAAAGATAAAAATAAAGAGGGAGGGGTGTTCTCATTGAGCTCCACCCCTTCATCAAAGTTTAAAAGCTTACCTAGCAATGAAAAAGTTGATTCTTTCTCTAAATTCCTTACTTCTTTCCTCTCTTTTTTCCAGCTTCTTTCAAAATCATATTAATACCCTTTTTCCTTCTTAAAAAACCTCTATGTTACTTTCCATTCCTTTCTATACTAAATGTTCAATTGACTCTTTTTTTGTATTTTCTTTCTCCTTTTCTTTTCTAAGATTTTCTCTGTAATTTCTTTTCTGGATCCCTTTTTTGGTGTGCTCAAGAACAACCTTTTACAAGTTAAACAAAACCAGAAATGGCAAAACCATGGTGGTTTTGCCAAGGGTTTGTTATAGAAGATTCATGTTCACTCCCTCTTCTAACCTCCTTAGAAAGGTGCATTCTGTTTTTTTTTTTTTTTTTGTCTTTTTATGCGCTCAAACTTGTTAAGAGAAGGTAGCCTAGAAATTTAAACAAACATTGTGGTTTTCTTCTTCAATCATGGCTGACTGAGTGAGCTATTTGGAGATATCATCACGACAAACTGGATGTAAATGTGGAATAAGAGTAGCGGATCCTTGCAAATGGAATGTATATCTACCATGAGGATTAAATATCATCTAATTTCGAGTTCTAAAACTCCACATTCATTGATTGGAAAATGAGCTTTCGATCAGTTTAAAACTGTCAAATATATGGGAAGTGATCGGAGGCAAGATGTTGTTGAGTTTATTGAGCCAAAGTAGGTATAAATATGAGATGATGATAATTGATCCTTATAGAGGAGGTGTTTCTCAGTCCATTAGTAGTGGTTTAAGCCTCTAAAATGGTTGGAGATGCCACGTTCATTCGCCTGAAGATGACAACCTAATCATCATTTTCAGCTGAAAAAGATAACAAACAAGAACAAGACAACATGTCACATATTCTCTTCATTAAAGATGTGTGACCTGTGGTTCTGATTAAACCCTAGAAATTAGAGTTTTCTAATTGAGATTTTACAAACATCAATTTGGTCCCTGTTGTTTCAATTTTGTCATAAGCATCTTTAATTTACCCTGAAACGTTTTAATTTTTACAATCGCACCCCTGGAAACTTTGATTTGACTCTTCTAATTTAAGCGTCTTTTTCAAACCGGTTCTTAATTTTTCAATTTGACCCCTATCAACCATCAAAATTTTAATTCTTTAAATTTGACCTTTGATTTTTATTGATTTCAGTCCCTGAACTTAGCGTTTTTTGCACTTTGATTCTTGGTTTTGAGATTCTTCAATTTGACCCTTAATTAAACCTTGAACTTTGATGTTCTTGTAATTTCACCCTTATTTTTATCCAAATAAGCTTGTAAAAAATAAATTTGGTCCTCTAAAATTTTAATCTTATAAATTAAATCCAAATTAGACTTTCAAACTTTATTTTTCAACAATTAAATCCTTAATAAAATTAATTTGACCCATTAAAAGTCTAAATAAATCCTTGCACTTAATTAATTCTTTTAATTTCAGTCTAAAGTAATTTATAGACTTAATTTTTATGCAACTTCATCTAAAATTCATCTTGAATTTGTATAACATTTTGGTCTTTCAAAATTGTATTTAAATTTCCAAACATATCACAGATTCAGTTTGGTCACTCCATCTCTCATTTATGCATATAGTTCCTTCTTTATTTTATTATTGTCAACCAAGTTGCTTGTTAATTTGTATTTTAGGGAATCCAAAATTAAATTATGATAATTATTAAAGATGCAGTTCTTCTCAATCATCTTTATGTTTATTAACACATGTTAGTCACGTAATTTGCCAAGATGATCGGTGCACTAATTCGCTTTCTAAGTCATGTAATTTGCCAAGATGATCAGTGCACTAATTCGCTTTCTAATTTTGAGCATGAAAGACATGGAAGTTCACTCTCAAGGATATGTCACTAGTTGATGCTAGAAGAGATAGTAAGAGAGGGTAGCAACCCCCACCCTTGAATTTTGGAATTTTTTAGTGTGTTTGGTGAAAAAAATATTTTTTATTTTTAGTTTTTTTTTCAATTAAAAAATAAAAATTGTTCATTTATTAATAATAAAAACGAATTTTCCACCGAAAAAATGCATCAAAATTATAACTATTTTTTATATAAAAAAATAAAAATCATAATTTATAATAGTTGTTTTAATATTTTTAATTATTCATGATAATTTAATTATAGAATATTAATTTTATTTCATTCAAATTAAAAATTATCATGAAAAAGTTATAATTTTAACTTTAAAAAATTATATTATATTTATAATAAAAATTAAATTTATGATACCAACTAAAATAAAAATATAAAAAAATAATTATAATCATTAATATTGGTAAAAAGTGCTTGTATACGAGAGAAAAGAAAAATTGTACTGTTTATGTTTTTTTTATAAAAAAATTGGAAAACTTATATTGAGAAATTGTGAAGAATTTTCAAAATGTGTTTTCCAAACTCATAACAAATTTGAGAAATTAAGAAAACAAGTTTTTTTTAGTTTTTGAATAAAGAAATATTGTATTTTAATAAAATATAAAAAAATCTCGTCTTAAAATTATACACATATGTTTGCATTTTACAAGTATTAACTCTTTGTATTTTTAGTTTGAGCTTAGGCTCGTCAATCGCTAAAAACAAAAAAACCTTTAGCTTTTGAAATTTATAATAAAGTCTTGGTTTCATTCTCAAAATATAAAAATATATCCAATTTCCACAACCAAGGAAAAATAAAAAGGACGACAGTGCTTTCCACGAAGAAGAAGAAAAAGTAAACATTGACCGTACAGGGATACCAAAACCCACTTTGTACATAACCAACGGCCAACGCTTTTCTGTATCATGGTCTAATTATATTTTAATTTTTTTTTGAATTTTAAATTAATTTTTTAGAATTATTTTATGAATTAATATTAAAAATAAATTTTAAAGATAAAAAAACATATATTATTTTATTATATTTATAAATAAAAAATATCCTAACGACTAACGAGTAAACTTTACAAAAATATGGTATAAAGTGCTGGTCACGGGATTAAAATTAAAAATAAAACGACTCTTTTATGCAAAATAAATATTTTATTAGTTTTGAAGAGCTTTCCTTGTATGCTTCCATTTCTTTCGCCGTTCCAGAGCTGGCCCTTATCTCTGATGGGCCATAGCTACTTTTTATCTATAAAAACGCAAGGAAAGGCAGAACCAAGACATGTCAAGTTGTCAACAACACTCGTTGAGAAAGCAAGAAAAACAGTACCTGCATTTACTATATCATATATATTTTTCAAGCTCATCACGTTAACTAACATAAACAGCACCCCCAACCCTTGCCCTTTTTTTTTTTTTTAATCTTTCAATTTAAAGGGCTCTTTAATTTCTCTTGATTTCATATAATTTTAAAACCCACCCACCATGGCTTCTTCTCGAGAGCCTTGGTTAATGTTGAGGTTTTTGCTGGTTTTAGTTTTCGCTGTGTATAAAACGACAGCGTTTGGAGAGGTCATGAGGGCACCCCAGATAGAGCAGCAGCAGCAAGAGGGGCAACGCCAGCGGCACAAAAACGCATATGCGACGATGATGTATATGGGGACGCCAAGAGACTATGATTTCTACGTGGCTATACGTGTCATGCTCAGATCTCTTGCTAGATTACACGTGGATGCTGATCTCGTCGTCATTGCCTCTCACGATGTTCCTCTCCGTTGGGTTCATACCATGTAAGAGTCCAAATCTCTCTCTCTCTCTCTCTCTCTATCGTTTTTCTAAGGTCGCCGGTTTTTGTCCCTCTCCGTTACTCTAATGACGTCGTTTTAACATAAATTGCTATCGTTTGGGCCGCTCCCATATTTCCTCTTACCAGCCCTATACTTTCTCTGATTTTTACTCTTAAAAATGTTTTTGTCAAATTTAAAATCTCGGTGTTAGGTGAAAACTGAGTCGAGATCAGTTGTCGGAAGAGCATAGAGTTTGGGATCAATAATTCAACACCTACTTTTCTTGGCAGGAAAAAAAAAAAAAAAACTGATTGAAGAGTAACATTATAACATTATTCATAAGTGTACTTATTCCACAGTCATGAGACGTTTGAGTTTTAGTTAAGAGTCCAATGGGGGTTGGTCGGTTGATACTGACATAGATGGGACATATAGCAGCAATTCACTGCTAAGAAAGAGCACGTGACATGAGTTGTTCTAGGCAAGGGCCTGAGAGAACATGCTCCTCTTTTGCTGGCATTGATCCTTTTAAGCAAGTTTGCATTAACGTGGCTTGATTCGATTGGTAATCAAGTCTTGATTGAGTTAAGGTTGCTGACCTTCATTCGGAGATGGTGCCTAGCATTGCGGGGAGGGATTTCTTGTTCAATGCTTCTCCTTGGGGAGATTTTTACTGGGGGGCTTTTTTTATATTTTAAATATATAAAAAAATATTAATATGAGATTTTTATTAAAAAAATTCAAAAATAAAAATTATCCGGACTCGCAGATGGGAAGGACTAAGATCACCTGGGGAGGGAAAGATTACTACTGTAGTTGTTATTTGGATGGTACTAATGGAAGGAAAGATTGAGTGTTATTTGGTGGAAGGCTATATTTTATTTTATTTTTCCCTAAAGTCGACTTCCAACCAAGTTCCTTTGTCCAAAACCCATGAAGTCTTTTTTTTTTTAATTAAAATCTAGAAATATATAGATATATGTGTATTTAAGAAGGTGAAGGAAATAAGAAGCGGTCCCGCTTATTAATTCCTTAAAGCAATGATGGATTTATTGAATAAAATAGCAAAAATCATTAGTATGTAATCCGGAAATTCAGAAGAGAGGGTGCTAATCTATATAGTAATGATAGCTTTTAAGATAATTGGTAATAAATGCACAGGTCTAAAACGCGTCAAGGATCCAGACGGGAAGTTTGAAATATTCAGATCGTCAACCCAATCAACTGCTGTGATTTTTACTCATTCCTTGAAAGAGAAAGAGGTCTAGTGGACCGTCGGTAGATAATGACCACGACATATTTTGTCCATGCTCTTAGCAGTCCTTAAAAATATCCACTTCCATATTGGATCTAGGGTTGAATGGTAGTTGTCTCTGCTGGTCCTGTGCCTGTTCGTTGAATAAAGAATTAGGTGTCTGGTTCGATTTTCAAGCAAGTTGCTTATTTGTAATCAGGGTAGCTAGCTCCCTTGTCTGACCGAAAATCCACTTGCCACGCAAAATGGGCACCGGCGGATTAATTAAATGCCCCGGTGGCTGACTGGGTGTGCAGCCCACGTCCTTGCATGTGAGACTGGCTTGGTCTCTTGCCAGAATTCCATTGTCTGTATGCGCGAAGTTATCGATTTTCTATCTGATCTTAGCGTCCTTTCTCCTTTGTCAAAAGTCATCCCCTCTGCATGTGCCGAGTTAGAGATGTACAGGATATTAAATTGACCTTACATTTGATGTTTTTAGCCATCAAATTTATGAGCCTACTCGGGAATTAATGCAGAGGAAATTAAAGGAATACTTGAGTCAATGTTCCCTTTCGATGCCCCAGCTTATCTGGGAAGACAACTGCTTTTGTTTAGTGAGGGAATTAGTTAAATTAAACGTACGGTGGTTTTGATCTAATCGTTGATTTAAAAAAATAAAAAAGTGGGAGTAAAAAGTAGTTGTTTTGTGATGCAGGGAACAGGAAGATGGCGCAAGGGTAATGAGAGTGGAAAATGTGGACAATCCTTATAAGAACCAACCCAATTTCAATAGGAGATTTAAGTTAACATTGAACAAACTCTACGTATGGAAATTGATTGAATATGAGAGGGTCGTCATGCTTGATGCTGACAATCTTTTCCTTAGAAGAGCTGATGAGCTTTTCCAATGTGGACAGTTCTGTGCAGTCTTCATCAACCCCTGCATCTTCCATACTGGCCTCTTTGTGCTGCAGGTATGTTGATTCACCTCGCCCCCCTCTATTTATTTATTTATTTTAAAGTCCCATCAATCAATAAAGTAAATTTATTTTCTTACTCGTGGTATTGCAGCCATCCATGGAAGTGTTTAAGGACATGCTTCATCAGTTGGAAATTGGGAAAGAAAACCCAGATGGTGCAGACCAAGGTTTCATAAGCGGCTACTTCCCAGACTTGCTTGATATGCCGATGTTCCATCCACCTCTAAATGGCACCACAGTCAACGGGTCCTATAGACTTCCTTTGGGCTACCAAATGGATGCCACTTATTATTGTGAGTCAAACAAGGATGCGCCCGCCCAATTAATCAAATTTGAAATGCTTCTTTCACTAATTCTAGATGTCATCATATAATGCATTTGCAATATGACTAAAATCACAAGAAGAATGTGATGTGACCGTATCTAAATCGTGCTCGGTTCTTGTTGGTTTCAGATCTTAGACTCCGCTGGAACGTACCCTGTGGGCCTAACAGCGTGATTACTTTCCCTGGTGCATCATGGTTGAAACCATGGTATTGGTGGTCATGGCCTGTCTTGCCATTGGGCATTCAATGGCATGAACAACGTCGCCAAAGTCTCGGGTAAGTTTTCTTCTCAACAGCCAAACATTTCAAGAAATCCTGAAAGCTGTTGTAGCAATGTTGGTAACAAACATTTCTCGTGCAGATACGGGACAGAAACGCCCATGGCACTCATTCAGTGCATAGTTTACCTAGGTATAATAGCAGTAACGCGTCTAGCACGGCCAAATATCTCCAAGATTTGCTATCGGCGAACAGAAAAGAACATCTCCGTAATACAAGCCGGTCTTAAAATGCTAGCAATATGGTCAATTCTTGCAGCCTATTTACTCCCCTGCATCATCATTCCTTGCACAATTCATCCATTATTAGGCTGGGGATTGTACTTGCTCGGTTCTTTTGCACTTTGCTCCATGGCTATCAATGCGTTTATGCTGCCGATGTTACCAGTTTTGACTCCATGCCTAGGGATATTCGGGGTCCTCTTGGTCATGGCATTTCCTCTCTACCCGAATGGTATTATAAGATGTTTATCTATTTTCGGTTACGCATTTTGTGCTGCACCTTTTCTCTGGGTATCACTGGTTAAGATCATGGCAAGCCTTCAAGCATCACTTGAAAGGGAAAACTTCTTCCCTAGATTGGGTGAATCTTCGCCACCTTCTGGATTCAACAAGTTATATTAGTGGATTAACGGCTACAATCGTTGTGTTTTTTTGTCTTGGGGACTAGGAGGGATCATCTGATTCTCGACTGATTTGAAGGTGGTTTGTCTACGTGCGAAGAAAGGATAAATGGGGAGGTTTGATTTTGCTTAAAGCTTCCTTGGCTCGTGCACTATTTCATTATAATATTTGCCCCAGTTCTGACCGGGAGACCCCGGATTAATGTTGGATGAAAAAATGGCAGCTTTAAACGTATAAAGATTGTTTGATTTGGGTTCATAGCTTGGTCACGAGAATCATGGAAGTTGTATTTCTAGTGCATTTCATTAATTTATACTCCATTTTTGTACAGATGCTTCTTATTCTCAATTAAGATCCCATACCTTTTTCCCATTTCTTTGTGTAACTATCTTCAATGTCATTATTATTATTATTATTTTTAAAATAGATATTCAGGTTAACTTGTGTATACTTCGACTAATTTTACTGTCCCTGAAGTTAACAGAAAAAAAAACCAAATATACTATAAATAAATAAATAATTAGAATGCTACCAAAGATGGTTTGAAACAAATGAAGAACACGTTGGGCAAGCGCCAAGCTCAGTTTAAGAAGACAAGCTGGTTATCGGCGTAATAGATCCATGTTTTATAACATTTTTCACGCTTGGCCCATTCCCAATGCTTTCGGCCCAAGACGCGGTCTAAGTTATGCGACCTGTGACTATTAGACCTTTTTTTATATATAAAATCTAATTTTAGTTACAAACTTATAAATTTTATCAATTAGATATAAAAAAAATTCCTACATTTTTCCGTTCCTTTTAATAACTTTTCCTTTTAAAAAAAAACAAAATATAAAAACTCGTTTATTTTACTTTCTTATATTCAAAACAATACAAACTGAGTAACAAATATTAAAAACTTTTGTAGAAAGAAAAGGAGTACTCAAAATTGATTGTTACATTATTATATTTTATAATTTAGAAGCTAAATCGAATTTGCATAGGTCACTTAACATAGCTTGAGAAGTACATTGTCACGTCACCTGAGAGTCGGGTTGGGGCACAAGGAGTTAGTTGGGGCACAAGGAGTTAGGCAATGACCGAATGTTGAGTTTGGGGTCTCGCACGAGGGGGACCTAGTTTGGAGCTTCCGAGGGTTTAGCTAGGATTCGGTAGTAGATAGCTCCTAATGTTTGGTAGGATAAGTGATTTCTAGGCAGTGTTTGGATATTATTTTAATATAGAATAGGTAGGGACAGTAAAGATAAAGTTGAAAAAAAAAAAAAATGAAGACAAAATTATGTTAAGTAACATGAGTGTCCTCTAGGCAGCGTTTAGTTAACTTGTATTAACCCTTTCGACTCGTAACCTGGTCTTGTTCTGGTTGGTCTCCGAGTTAGATTTTTAAAACTATAATAATAATTTTTATCATTATAATGACCCAAGTCAACTCGAGTTGACCTACTTGATCCGTACTCAGAACGGGTCAACCCTCGAATTAAGTTTAAAAACTTTGATAATAATCATTTTTATTTTATATTGACCCTCCTGGAATATGACCCCTGAGTCGGGTTTTAAAACTATGATAATAATCATATTTTTCCTTACATTAACTCAGGTTAACAATTAACCTCACTCGTAACTCAGGCATTGTCCGGGGTTGACTCTCGAATCAGGTTTAAAACTATAATAATAATCACTTTTATTCTTACGTTAACTTGGGTCAACCCGACCCGTGACTCAGGCCTTGACCTGTGACCCGAGGCTTTGCCCCTGATTGACCCCCGAGTTGAGTTTTAAAACTATGATAATAACTATTTTTATCCTTATAAGTCTTAATTGGACAATTTTAGAATTGAGGGTTTTTTAAAATGATATTTTAAGAATAAAAAATATTGTCTATGAAAGTTTGTCTTTTTTGTACCTCATATTTTAAAAATATTAAAATTCATTCCAAAATTGTCATAGAAAAAAATTTATTTTTATATCGTTATTTCTTTAACCAAAGATATTTGTATCTTTATCACTTCTATCACATGATATTAACCAAAAACTAACCTAGCAACCCAAGTTTATGAAGAAAAAAAAAAAGCAAAAAATCATGTATGCAACCAAAAAAAAATTCTAATGTTAGAAAAGAAAAGAAAAAAAAAACCCCGGAAATATACTAAACAGGCCCTTCATGAATACATTGAGGTATTTTTTTGTTTTTAATTCATAAGAGGTCCTACAAATCTTTGACAGCCGTCCCTCAGGGCTTTTATCTGTATCTTGATCCTATCCAAATTAATCTTCTATTTTTAAGGCTTGGCTATTGCGAAAGATATTTTTTGGTCGACGGCTGTGATTCACTCTTGTCTACTCAATAGGATCGGTGAGATCCCCTCCCCTCGTCCAAATCCGATTCACGTGCACATCCATCACGTAACCTAACCGGTGACAGAGGTTTATCACCGGAACCCAACAGAGCCTCCATTACAACAACAACAACGTCGTCGTCGTCGTCGTCGTCGTCCCTCCCTGAAAGGTAATTCCAATTTCAGCAGTCACATCGTGTCAGACCCGAGTTGTCTGCCATCCAACGTTGCCCCACTTAACAAAAACCCAAAAGAGAAAGAAAGTATCTGTTGGTTTTAGCTGGGATCCAAGCCCACAATCAAAATCGATCATAACCAGCGACTTTCTGGCTGCTTAGAACCAGTTTTATCAAAAAAGAAGAATTCGGATATTTTTTTTGTCCCATGCCCTAATTGAAGGAGGCATGCGACTCTATGGTTTACCCCCAACGTTCGAACAAAATGGGTTTTCCAAGCAAGTGGGGTCTTTTACACTGTTCTATTAATTGGGACCAGAGCATGAATATACAGATGAGGTAGAGATACTCCATGCCTGGACCATAATGCGATATGGTAAGAGGTGGGTGCCCTCTACCACTACTACTTGAAGATGACATTGAATACATGTGATTCTTTTTTATTCTAATTTTTCAGCATGTTCTTTCTTGGACCTTTTATCCAATAAAATATGGGATCTAATCTTATTTATGCTTCTTTTTAAAGTTAATTTTCCTCTAATAGTTGGAAAAGGCATGTGACTTTCAATCCGTTATGCGTTCTACGTTGTTCATGTCTTGCGGCCAAGTCATTTCAACAGAAGAAAGAACATAGTTGCTTCCCGGAGAGAAGACCAGAAAGAAAATAGAAAAAAATGTATTATTATATTGCATCTTTTAAAACAAATTAGTAGCAATGCCGGCCATCTTGTCAAATTATTCTATGAAGAAAAACGATGAGAAATATATTACGCTAAGAACCAACTCTTCCCGAGCACTGCTTATGGAAATTCTCATAAAGATACCCAAAAGATTTACATCATGTCGTGGGAATAAGAGCGAAGGATCGAGTTCTCAGCCAACGCAGCCATATGATCCATTCCAAATAAATGGAACCTAATTAGTTTGGTATTTACCATGTATAAATGGTATGATAACCGAACCAGGACCATGAATTTGGTAGCATACAGAGTCAAATGTCATGAAACACCATGACTTGTTGTCCTAAAGCATCATTAACATTTAGACTCAATTAGCTTACAGACTTATTAACATTTAGACTAAATAGACATAATAAACAGAACAACTTACGGTGAAGAGGAAGCCTTGATGATGGGGAAAAGGAGAGGGTTGTTGGTGAAGAGGAAGACTTGATGATGGGGAAAAGGAGAGGGTTGTTGGTGAAGAGGAAGTCTTCGATCTCACGGTGGTTGGTTGATTATTGAATTTTAATTAACAAACAAAATTTAGAATTTAGGTGAAAACATAATCCCAATTAATCATAGGTTTTGCAAGGTTAGTGAAAAAAAATGATGAAATTGTATTTTTTATATTTTAAGTTAAATAAAAAATGATAAATGATAACAAAGGATTAAACTATATTTTTTAAAAAATAATTAGGGGAGAATGCATTAAAAAAAAGTTCCAGATGTTATGTCATAACCTGTCTAATTACCTATCCGTGTCAAGAACTTAACTGGATTTAATAATTTTTTTTATTAAACTTATATTGCACCTAAATAAAAAATATCAAAAACAAAAGTCTCACAAAAGAGTTTAGGTCCGCACTCCCGAGCTTTATATTATTTTTAATATTTTTAAGGAGAGAATCCCCTATTGCCTATCTTTTTTATCTAAAAGTAAATAAATCAGATGATGTGTTGCCTATCTACCCAGAATGCAACCACACTATGGTGGTCAGAAAATTAGAATAGAAATTTTTTTGCCAAAAACATCCTCTTTTTTAATATATTTTAACAAAAAAGAAATCTCATAAACACCCTCACAACACCTAGAAACCAATTTATCAACCCATGAAACTCCAAAAATAGCCCCAAAACATGAAATCAAATCCGGTTAAATATTTCTTCCTCGACTTTGATCTAGTTTTTTAAGGTAATATTGAGGTTTAAAACAACCATCATCCAATGAAACCCATAGACACTAATATCAACTAATTTGATGGCCGAAATACGCGAAAATAACAACTTTCTCTCTCTATACTGGAATTCGGTAAAAATTTCTCTCCTTAAAAAATCAGGAATTTAAAAATAATAAAAATAAAGTTGAGTATCAAAATTAAATTTAGAAAAACATAAGGAACATAAAAGATCTAATTTTATAAATTGGGGGATCAAAGTGTGTTTTTTGCAAGAACTTTAAACACACCACCTATTTTTTGTGCTTTTTCTAAGTTGGTCATCTATCTTTTAATTTTATCCCTAGCCAATAAATTTGAAGCAATTGGGTGCTAATTTCACAATTAAAGGACACAAGCAAAAAATGAAGTTAAGGGACCAAAGTGCCAGTCCATAGTGTATTGTAAGTGTGTGAACAGTATTTGTCATTGTTTAAATAAACCCTTACGCTTTAGTTTGTTTTGTAATTGTTATAATAATATAAATGGAGGTGTTTTCCCACTTGGTTAGTGGCTACTAGGTCATTGGTCCATGGTACTTTATGAATTAGATTATTTTTTTTAATATAAAAAGAATATTTAGACATTGTTAATGTTTTTTCTACTAGAAAAAAATTAAATCATATAGGAATTGATTTGATATGACTTGATCTCGATCACCTTGATGAGTCCAAAGACAACTTAAATGTCCAATAAAATTACAGTTTGAATCAAAATAAATATTTAATATGAGATTTTTTTTAATAAAAATTTAAAGGATAACATATTAGATCAATTTTTTTTGCATGTCAATTCACATACCAAGTCATGAGATTATGATAGTTACATATAAAAAAATCAAAACAGAATATGAAATTTAATTTTTAATAAATTTAATATTGAAAAATAAAACTGGAAGGAAAAAAAATATATATGATGAGAGTAAAAAACCCTTAATTTTTATTTTTTTGGTTAATGAGAAGCACCTCCCCTGTCAACTGATTTGGATTAGTATCAAAGCAAAGTCCCTAACGACTTCAAACAGGCAGAGGATGTGGTGAAAAAGCCCCTGTCCCCTCCTCCCTGGAGGAGATAACATGATTATGTTTACGCTTACATATGACTTAAACCACCATGAAAGAACTTTAAAACACCTAAAAGATCTTCTGTAGGAGCCATCTTCTATTAATCACCCTGGAATAAAATCCAAAACCTTCCAACGCCACTTCCATTTGCTTTAACACAGGAAAGAGATTTTACTCCGTTTAAAGGCTCTTCAAATATGGTTAACCAACTTTGAGGTAATGCTTGTTTTTTGTGTTCATCTCAAACAGTAAGTTGCACCCTTACGATTTTGGTTTGACTTGGATCGATTAAATTCGATTGACCTAAATGCGAGTCAACTCAGCTCACATATTCAAAGCATCTGAATTGACCAAACTGTGAGTAAATTTAGTCCCCCAAGGTAACAAAGCATTCTGATAACGAGGTTTTGTAAACACAGAGAAAAAAGAAATGAAAAACAAGGTTTCAAAGACAGTACCTTCCCCGGCATAATCTTAGAACTGGAGTCTGAAAAGCGCAAGTGATACTAAAGATCATTTTCAATTAGTTCACCAATAATATCAATGTTGTTTATACACAAGGTTGTTTCAAAGAAGCACCAAGCAATTTATTGTTGAATTTGCTTCAAAAGCCCCCTTTCCACAAATCTAGGTTCAATTTCCAAGAAACCCTCAAATCAGATACAACTTACAAGTTCAAAATGGATCAAAAGCCCTAGTAATTGAACACTTCTAATTGTTACAAAAATTGAAAATCCTTAAAATTTCACCAAGCTATTTTTATTTTGCAGAAACATATCAAGAGAACTACCTAACTGATAGAGGGAAACAGCAAGTGAAAATGGGAAACAAGAGGAAAGGAATGGCTTCACATTATGCAACAATTCCCCTGGGCCTCGAGCATCTCTGGAGATCTGCAACACAAGGATGTTGGTCAGCTATCAGATTTTTTTTCTTTAAACTTTGAGCCAGATAATTTTCCAGTGAAAAATCAAGGACTCTTGCTTCCTATTTTTTTCCTTAGCGAGACAAGACTAGACCTAAAATCCCATTCCAACCCCCACCCTTTGGCACTTGATCCAAGGTTCGAAGAGGTTTAAAAGATGAAAAGCAGAGATAGTCATCCAAGAATGCCAAAAATTGCATATGATAGTTAACTTACATTTGGCCGAGATTAGCAAAGTCGATATCAGGAGCAAGCTCTTGGACAATATCATTTGGTGGTTGGCCACATTCTTGCATTTTCTGCATGAGATCAAATATCTTGTTATAGTTACTAGGATCACTGTCGTAGACATCATTAAGATCTTTTATGAGTTCATATTGATGTGAGTAACGCTCATGGTCTTCTTTGTTCAGACTGGCTTTGTGTTCTTCCAACCACTTTGGATATCTTTCTCCAATTTCTTTCATGGGTTCGTAAAGAATCTCCTTAGATAAAAGCTGTTGCATCATGGTCTCCACAATAGATTCCATGTCCTGGAGAAGAAAATTAAAAGGAAAAAAAATATAACACGTTATAACCTACAAAATGAAGCACACACGCTATCTACCGGAGAGGAAGCATGTTAGCATAAGACAAATGAACAACGTTACAGTTTCAAATGCTCTCTGGCCCAAATCCACAATTTTCATCACAGGGAAGATAAGGAACAGTAAGAAGACTGATGGGCAGTGGATATCCAGAGAGAGAAAAGTTAACCATGAAGAAGAGCCACCTAAAGCTTGGGGTGCCAAATTAGTTTCCACTTACATTTTAAACATGTAAAACCAACAGACCTTGCCTATTCTCTTCCTCAGAGTAACATGTCAAAATGATATGACTCCAAAAAGTAAACCTACTTCGGTTTTCAAAAAAAGGCATCTCAAAGTATTCTTAGCAAGTGAAGCAGGCCATTGACGGATGCTCATGCTACTGAGGCATAAAGCTCAATGTTGGTATTGCAGCAAACATTACACTGAATTCCAGTTCTGCCATGAACCTTGTCATGTGAAATGAAAAGGCCCCCAAGACATTGCTCCATAGTTGAATAATATTTGCCTCATATCTAATAGTGTTAAGAGGTCAACATTACCTTTAAGAAAAAAAAAACCTTCAGTAACTAATCTTTTTACATCTCAAACAATTCCAAATCATGGATTGAGGCAATTAGCCTATTATAATGCAGAGCTCAACCAGCATTGTGCTTAACTACACCACATTCAATAAGAAACACAGAAAGGCGCATAACCAATTTAAAATCATCTGTGTTGAGCACATCATGGGCATATGAATTTCACTTGTTTATTGATATGTATAAAATATAAGTCAATATTTTGAGAGAAGATCCTAGATCGATAAGTATAGCAAAATAATACTGCAATAAGTAATTTACGAGATACACATAACCTGGTCCAAACTTGAATAGCAAATCAGAGCTTTCCATCCATTTCTAGGCCTATCTAAGATGCTTGTCATGAGAAATCAAGCAACAATAGAAGTATCTACATGTTTAGTGCCTTTCACCAAAATGAGCCAATGTGGTGTATAATTTGGAAAGCATCCAGAGAAGTGATTAAGGGTAAAGATGCAAGTCAGTCTAACTACTAATTGTGTCACATGAATGCCTAGTGTTCCTTGACAGATTCTGCATTCTACAGAACTTGTGCACCCTCTGTGTTTCACTTTTCGCGAAGGTCAATAATAACATTTATAGGCTATGCCAAAAGAGCATCACCCAACATGCAATGACAAAGCATAGTAACATCAAACTTGCTGCAAGTAAATTACCACAAGCTTTTGACAGAAACATCCTTTAATTCCTTCAGTAGAGCAAGGTTTTCCTATCCGCATACAAAAACAGCTTTACAAGTACAGAATCAAGCAAGGTAGCCCTACCTGAGTGATGATCAACTATTTTCAAATATATGAAACCACAACACAACCAAACTAAACTATTTTAAAATGAAGGATAGCAGAAAAAATTGGCATCTAAATTTCCTACAAACTCTTTACCATTATGAACGAGTCAGGCAATATAGCTATTGTTAAGCAAGTGATCGAATTTGTAAACCCCGTGACCCAAAACTTAAGACAGAATGCACTAAATCAATCCCCAATTACCAAACAAAATCTCACCAATATTCATAACCACAATTATCGAACCTAAAACTCGAAAGTGAACTAAAAGTTATCCTCCTGATAGGAACGAGGAAATAAGCTATGTCATGTAAATCAACAAAAAAAGCCTTCCTCGGTTCTAACTACCCTAAATCTCAACAATAAGTCATAAACCATGGAAAAACGCAATTGAAAGGAAACAAAGAGAAAAGGCAAAATGATATCAAAAAGGCAAAATGATATACCTGAGAACCAGCAAGCTCCTCAAACTGCTTAACCCAATCATCCGTAAATGCATCCTTGGTAGAATCATCAGGCTTAGATGCGGCTGTGACAGACTCCAATCCTTTAACAGCCTCCCTAGCCTGTTCTCTAAGCTTATCAAGAGCCTCCTCAACATGGGATTCTTTAGAAACCTTTTTTTTCCCTTTTTTCTTGCTTTTCAAGTCAGGCAATCCCATTCCCAACCCTTGAACACCAGTTGGCAATGAAGGAAGACAGGTCCCTTTCTCTTCCTCTTTCTGCTTTCTGTTCTCTTCATTACCATCTCCACTTCTATAAATTAAGCCATAATTTTCAAAAATCACCAATATCTATTACCAAAGATAAAAAAAAATAAAAAAATTGTTGAGACAGACCTTTGAGAAGCAGGAGCAAGGTTGAGAGTCTGGAAATCATCAACAGCACCTGTAAAGAGATTGAAATATATATAAAAAGAATTGTCAGATTTTTTATAGAGAAAATGAAGACATGGGTTTTAGAGAAAGAGAGATTACTGTCAAGGAGTTGTTCTAAGTCGTCGTGTTGGTCCGCCATGATTGAACTAATAATCTCTGCCCCCACCTCTCTCTCAGCTGATACACCAAGCTTTTCTTCTTCTTCTTCTTTATCTTTGAGGGAGTTGTGCTTGTGCTTGAGCTTGAGAGGGTGAGAGAGCGACAGCGATTCAATGTCTCTCTTGTGAGTTTGTGACAGCACTACTCCTTTGCCGTGGAATTTTTTCTCTTTTTTTTTTTTTGCTTTTATCTTTTCTTAATTAATGTTTTCCATTTCAATTTTCTTCTCCCAAAATATCTCCATTCTAAATTTGTGGTAAAAATGAATTTCGATTTTTTTTTTTATTAATATAAGTGTTTTGATACCTTGATTAATCCTACAAGTTATGAAATTAATAACTATGTAAGCTTCCAGTAATAATTATATTAAAAACTTTAAAACTCAAATTTAAGATCATATAGGAAAATAAACCTTTTAATTTCAAGAATATATCTTTTAAATATTGATTATAAATGAATTTTAATATTTGTTTTTGATAATTCCTGAAATGGTTATAGATTAAAATAAACATTCAAACCATCGAAGCATTTGCCATAAGCCATTAACATTTTTAACTGCGAGTTATAGTTTTTCTTTTTATCTTCATTTAATTATAAGGGTGCTTTTGAATTATGGATCAATAAAAATAATAATATTTTGAGAACGTATTTTTTATATTTATTTGATAAATTTTAAAGTCTTAATAGTTTTTTATTATTTAAATCTAAAAAGTCAAAGAAAAAAAAGTAAATAACCTCTTTAATTACAAGACTAAATAATAAATAGCTTTTGATAAGTAAATATTAATTTAATTCAAAACACATTTGGAAAGATTGTAAAATATTTACTTTAAGTGATTTTGTTCTTATATCTTGGGATAATAAAAAAAAATAAGATTTGACTGTGTTTTTTCTTTTCTGAATTTTATATGTTTGCTAAAGCCTCAAAATAACAAAATTATTGTACATAATTCATAATTACAATAATAATTTCATCCATAATACTCACAAATCAAAATATTTCATGAACACAGATTGCTTTAGGCATTTCGTCAAACAAATTCTAAGCATCCATCAAACTATCTTAGGAAAGCTATCAAAATTAGGGCTCAACAACGGAGATGGAGACATTTTCAAGCTCCATAACAAACTCAAAGCCTCTGTGGAATTGAATCAACTGATGGGTGATTCTGGCCATGTGGGCACATTACAGGCTGATGAGGGAAATGTTGCTGCTGAAGAAAGAACAAACGAAGCGTCAAAAATGCGCGGAAATAACAATGGATTTTTGGAAGATGAGGTGAGAGAATCCATGCCCGCCTAAACTCATCAAATCTAGAAAGGAATCCAACGCAATTGACCCTGATTCTTTCTACTTCTTCACTTTTTTTAGTTTCCTTCCTTCTCCCAGTCCGAAACTAGAACAACCTTCGCTTTCTTCTTTGTTTTCGTTCTGTTCCTGCTCATCTCAACCTGATTGTTGAATGGATGTCTTACCGACCGGAATGATTGAAGAATGGAATCCAAAACTTTATCAGAATTTCATTACTCTAAAAACCCATGTGTCTTCTTCTTCTTCTTTCCCCTTAAATATAATGTTTCACACAAATCCCATCAAAAGAATCAAGGAAAGGAATTCTAATGGTCAGGATAATATTAACTTCTCTATCTCTATCCGATGAATCAAAACGACAGAGTAAAGGGATCGAGAAGTTGAAGAAACACCAATAGCAATAACAGAAAGAGGATATAAAGAGAAAATATATAAAGCAAGAAGGTAGATGAAGAAGAATATTGTCTCTCTTCATATTTAGAAGGGAGGAAAATTAAGAGAGTGTAGATGAATTTTGTTCGGAGAAGGAAAGAAAAGGAAACTATTAAAAATGATTGTTCTTTATTAGGTAAGGTTTATATATATATATATATATAACAAGTAAGATTATAAATTCAAAATCAAAAGTAATATTGAGAATTTAATTGTTTAAATCGAATTTCTCCCATTTTTTCACTGGAAAGACAGGCTTTCCTAAAGAGAAGTTTTCCATTTCTTTTATTTCCATCTATTTTTCTCTCATGTCCAAAAAAATAACTATTTTTATTCCTTTTTTTTTATCAAATTTTCCTTTCTCCAGTACTTTAAATCAACATTCAAATATGTTGGAGAAGAATAAATATGAGTTAGTTTTTTTATTCTTTGAATAATTTATTTTAAATTGTTTATTTTTTCGTGTTCGGGTTTTTACAAAATAATTATCTTAATACATTTTTATTATGGAGCTTTATTTTATTTCCTTATCATTGATATGTAAATTATAATCTAATGAGGTTTTCCATAAAAATAACACACGATTATTAAGTACAATTCTAATATAAGTATTTCTTTATTAACATTTAATATTGGCTAATTTTATGGAGTTGGCCTAACGAGGAATACCTTGGAATGTATGTTCCTGTTTAAGATCTCAGGTTTGACTTTTACTAGGTGAGATAAAGCTCATGAATTAATTATGAATTCTTTGTCGAGAGCCCGTGTGCCCTTGGAATTAGCTTGGCCTTGGCCCTGGAGCTAATTCAAAAATAATTAATTGGGGCTCATAAATAATTATTTAATCTTTAACTAAACGCGTTTTCTAGCACTATATGAAAATTGCAAGGACATTTTATGGAACTCTTGGATAAAGATGCTTGTAAGAACAAAAATAACGACATCAATCCATTAACACAGTGAAAATGAGTGGCAAAACCTTTTGACATAAAATGTTACAAGAAAGAAAGAAAGAAACAGTTCATTCGCACACGCAACTTAAATTCTAAGCCCATTTTGGCCAAAAGCAGCCCTCAACCAATAATTCAACTTCTGAAAGCATACATTGGAATACAATTGAACATAAAAGACGTTTTATTTTTCTCTTGTTTTCTTTTTTTGGAAAATGAGTACACTATGTTTCCCCTGGAAAAGACCTCTGAGCCCGAGGGGATTTCTACTAGCTACTTCCAATGGACATTTCCTCTTCCCAACAAATGAACAAATGAACTAACTGTACAATGGTGCCAACGCAGGGTTTCTTTGATTTATGGTTAAAAAACCAGCTCCTCAAACCTCTGATGGTGGCAACTCCTGTGGCATTCAAACAAAATCTAGGCTTAAGATTACAGTAATACATTCGCCATCTGCATTTGAACATACATTTTGAGGAGGGAGGGGGAAGGATTGTGGAAATTTTGATAGAAAATATGTTTTGCTTCTCCATGACCCGACTCTGATGCAGCACCATTGGGCATCTTCCAGGATGTGCTGGATGGAGCCCGTCCAAGTATTGCATCGACCACAAGGAGCAAAACTTGGTATGTACATCTCCATTGCTCAAATTAAAGTTCCACCTCATGAAGTTCATCTCCAAAACTACTGCTACTTGGCATTCGCGTCATGGATTGGTCACTAGGCATAAATGATGAAGGGGTCATGCCCAAAGCCTCCCCTGGAGATTTGGATTCCATCACCTTAGGAGGACTAAATGAATCACTGAAGCTCCCACTCCATGACGCTGTTCGTCGTGAGTTGGATGAAACCAAGTCTTTCCCATTTATCATACCCCCCTTTCTCGTAATGTTATCCATGCTTGGAAATCTTTGCATAGCCATTGCTGATGAAGACGTGGAAGGCTGTGGATAATCATTCTCCTTCATATTGAATGTAGAAGGTTTTTCAGTGGTTGCACTGTCTTCTTGTATGTTCTCTGCTATAGCTTCCATAGAATATTCTAGTGATGGTGCGGGTGCGGGTGCGGGTGCGGGAACAAAAAACTTCGCATTTGAAGCAACAGCAGGTTTGACAGATGGAACAGACGGGGACTGGAACAGATTTGCTGGTTTTCCACCACCTTGGTTAAAGGTGTCAACATACCTATCAAACACTCATGATTGATATTAGTTTGTATTAATTAAATCACTTAAAAAAATGGAACAAAAGTCCTTAACCTGGACAAGTAAATCTTCTTCAGAGCTTATTATATCAATTTAGCCACCCATTTCAATTGGATGACAAGATTAGGATTTAGGAACTCAATGTACATTGGAGTTCCAACTGGATAACAAGAATTAGCCATATTGCTGGGCATCCCACAACAATATGACAGAACCTTCGTGTGTGTTTTCCCTAATCCACTCTTCCCCCATACCACATATTCTTAGTAAAATAAAGCAAAACTTTACCTTCACTTTATCTATTCATCAAAAATTCTATTGACAAGCATCCTAACTTTCACGATATTCATTATTTAGAGAAGAAAAACAGAAGGCTTCAAAATTACCTTGCCCTGACACCCATGCGCCCACGAGCCGAGAATTGATTTGAACTGGCTGGAATAGGCGGAATCCCTGAAGGATGGTCTGTTGAAGTGGGACTCTTAAACGTTGAGTTCCCATCAGTCGGAGACACTTCATTCTTCAAAGCGGATTTCAAGTTGTAGTCCGAGCCTCCATTCTGGAAGCCTAGAGTTGTTGGAGGGGGTGCCAAGGCTGCTGCTTCAGCTGTGGGTTCAACACCTTCCTCCACCCATCTCTTGAGCTTTTCGTCATAATAAAATTTGTTCTTTTCACCCAATTTAGCCTTCAGTCACAATACAAATGATGGTTAACAAGAGTACCAGGAGATTGTCCATAGTTTCTCCCTGAAAAAGTCAACAGAAATCACATATGAAAATCAATCTACCTGTTTATCCGAGCGAGGCCTTAAGACTAGCCCTACAGTTTTCTGCAAAAGCTGTGATCCAAAACCAAAACGACCAAACCGAGATGACCCCACTGAACCTGATGCCTTACTTTGTGTGCTGGAAGGAGTTCCTTGTGTAGATGAATCAGCCTGATACTACCACAAGCCAGTAAGAAGACGTGATATAATTAACATGAACATCAAGCAATTTAAGTCTAGTATTTCAACTTGCAGAAGATAACACACCTGTATTGGACTTCTACCAAAGTCTGGCTCTGAAACACTTCTATTATGCATTGTCATTTTATTGCCATCAGCTGCCCATTCACTTATGGGCTCTGTTGAAGCAGAAGATATTAGCGATGACATGGTCATTGTTGACTGACTACCTGATACTCTGGGAGCCACCAGTTGGTGATGGCTATCTGGCACACTTCCTTGTGATGCTGATGGTGCGGGTGGTGGCAGGCCCCCAACAACACGATGTGCAGTACTATCAAAAAAGTTGAGCAACTTGCCAACTATCTTTCCTGGAGCCAAATTTGTGGTGAATCCACCCTGAAAAATAGAATATTTGATCGTGGTCAGAATACAGAAAAGCAAAAAAATAAAGAAAGAAAGTAGAGTTCATGATAAATTATTACCTGCTGATGGGCTCTAATCCTTTCCTCAAGGGATAATACTAAAAGCTTCCATGTTTCTACTTCAGGAGCTCGACCAGTTTTTAGGGATTTTAAAACAGCCTGACAATACCTAAATAAATTCACCAGATTCAGACAACTGAAGGACAAATTATATAAAGCACCTACTTCAAAATTGCCATCCCCTTACTTAAGTGAATCAGAGACTTTGCCCACTTCAGCCAGCATGTATGCATAGATGAGCTTATACGGCTGAAACGGTAGCAGGATAAACTGGGAGTTACCAAGCACCTTTGAGTATTCATACAACTCAGTTCTCTGTCAATACATCCCATTAAATTAATCAAGTCAGATTCCATTGAAGGAGAGTCTGTGTGTGAAATCATACGAGAGAGAAAGGTTGAGTTTGAAACCACAAGAAACATTCCAAAATGTCACCATTCTCGATTTTGCTCATAAAGATTGGATTCTGATCAGTGATTTGTATAATTAACCAAAACCTATCTATCCAGCCTAGAAGTGCAGAACAAGTTGTTCATTTGCATTGGAAGCAACCATCCCATAATAAGCTACCATAAATAAATCATAAGTAATCGCGCGTAAGGGTTGAACAAAATAACAGAGCACCTGAATAGCCTCTGGATTAGCATATGTTCGGGGATGCTTCCAGTGATCTGCTCCAATTAGGCATAGCCTTGCAGTGTCTGAATATGACTCAAAGTTTGCTTCCGCTATTAAATAGCAGATGTGTGCAGCAGTAATCTGAGTAATCACTCTCATGTAAGGTTCAGGATACAGGATTTTCAATAGAAGGCACCAAACAAAGGACCAAAGAAAATAGATACCTCACTTCTATCCTTCCATAGGCAATCTCCAAGATGCATGAGCACGAGCTCATCATCTTTTGTTCTGTTTGCAGTTATTACAGCCAAATTCTCTTCCCAGTCATCAAGCATTCTGTTTGCCCCAAACTGCAATTGAAAGCAGAGCATATATAAAATTATACACCAATAAAAACTGGTTAGAAATTTCAGCTTTTGATAGGAAATAAAAAAGGAAGAGCTTGTCGTGGCAAAGGTAAATTACAAGCAATGTTTTTACAAATTGAAAAGATGGCAGTGACATGACAGCTACATCAAAGCCTATAAGCATTCAGTATCCTTGTGAACAGGACTGAGGAGAAAGCTTAGTTATTCTATATCTTGAGAGCTAACAATATACCCATTATGTGGAAACAACACAGTTGATATAGCCAGTCGGTAGTGTTATCAACAAAATCCTAAACACAATTCTCTTCTCTTTGGCTTCATTCTCAAAGGTTCTCCATCACTACAAAATATCCTCTCAAGTTTTTGATAGCAAAATATGTGATTTTAACTGAAAGAATCCACAACATAGCACAGGCATTCAGCCCTTAATATAGTAGGACAATTCATGCATCACTATCTCACCTGAACAGGTTGTTGAGGGATACTCAAATCACCAGGAAAGCCACCATGTACATTAGAATCTGTGGAAAATACCTCAGCTGGTTGCCCTGCTATTAGCAAGCATAATGTTCGCAAAGGAGAACCAGCTACCAGCTGGCGAAGTGCCATTAGCTTGACAGTATCAACATAGTACTGTATCAACCCAGCCCCAAAAACATGCAAACAGAGAGAGAGAGAGAAGCGAGTAAATATCTGAAAATCTTCCTTGTACGCAAAATTATCTGAATAAAATCAAAGGCATCAGAGTAACATAGACGAAAAACCTGATCACCAAGCTGTGACGCAAGAACAAGTGCTGGTCCCCACAGCTGGCCTTCTTGTGCACATTGTAAAGCCTCTTTTTTTCTACCAGAAACCAGAAGATGTTGTACCTCAGAAGCAGTTGCCTAGTACATACATCAGAATCTTTTACAAGACAGATAAAATGTCAATACAATAGTGAGAAATAGCAAAGTAGTATATGAGATACCCTAATTTGTCCTTCAAAGGGCATATTCTGCAAGCAGTGGTCAAGGGCACCATACTCACTGAAGTGTGTGCTATTCTTCTTGGCAGATGCAAAGAGTTTTGCAACTGCTGATTCTGGAGCATCGCTCTCCTACAAAAATACAAATGATATTCAAAATGCCAGGTTAGTCATTTCTATATGTGGCTATTCAGATATGATTGCAAGGCAACAATATCAAGGACCCATTTTATCATATAAATAACAGTGTAAGGAGATGATGTGAAACTCAATGACGTAACATCAAATATCAAGAAAGTAAATATTAGGAACCACATCAGGAGAAGGAAAATAAACCCGCAACAAACTTGTTGCATCATTAATTGGATTATAGTAACACCAAATGCAGGTTGCTTAAATGCTTCCGGTAGCCCATGTGCTTTCGTACGTGGGCCAGACCACCTACTCTTTTCTAGTTTAGAAATTAGATACCCCATGCAGCATGCCCTTTCACCTATGTCCGGCCAAGTCTCTCTGAAATAAGCAAGGTAAATTAACTCCCAATGGGCTTGAAACAGTCTTCCATTTTGAGACATTTCAAACATCTTTTAGAAAAACATCACACAAGAGCATGAAAAGCAGGGAATCCAAGAGGAGATAATTTTATTTCTGGCTTTTTGGTTGGAGAGAGGGAGAGGCATTTCATAGCCTTATGTTTCCAAAGACTAACCTATCAAAATAAAGATACATTGCAAAAGTGTTTTTTTCTTACTAACTCGTCACAGAACAAACAACAAATGTATACAAGTACTTGCTTTGTTAAAGGAATCGAATTAGCTCTTACAAATCCAAATGGGTGACATAGAGCATAAATCTGCAAGGGTCAAATTAAAAGAAAAGTAACAGATACAGAGTGATTTATATATATATATATACACACACACACACATTGAAAAAGACATTTGTAATTTACCTTCAATAAATTGTCAGTTCCAAATGGAGATCGAAGTTTTCCATAATGCTGACAAGCTATTTTCAGTAAAGCGAGAAGCAACCTCAATACTTCGCCTTTTCTTTGATTTACACCAAGTGATTCACAGTGTGCAATTCTCTCATCAATCCACTTATTCAATTCTTTATTTCCAACATTTCCGCCCACCAAAGGACCTGGAAAGGACTGTTGGCAGAGAGCATGAAAATAACTGCAAGTGCCCCCTCCAACACTTGAAGCATTATCACTACTTCCTAAAATAATCTCCATCAAATTCATAACTGAGATTGAGCCTCCTACATGATCCTTCACATGAAATAAGTACACATTTTTAGCCCATGAATAATACCAGCATTCAAGAAAATTTTTTAAAAAAAATAGTTTCTTTTAATTTATGAGAGAACTGACACAAAATCTCAAGCACTTTTTAATTCTCGTTCTCACCAAGACTTCTGGCTACCAAATTATCAGTTAAGAGAAACACCCATAATGTGATGCAAAAAAATGAGAAAAAGAACTATGAAAGAGAGCGTTTCAGAGCCTCACCTGGCTGCTGAAGGATGTTTTCCTAAGAGAACTGCTATCTTTCATTACTATGAGCTTCCCACCAAATCCAAAAGTAACCAGTGCATGTGGAGGACGCCCAGCAGATGATCTCCCAGTGTTGGGAGCATAAGAAAACTGCTGGTTGCTCTGAAATGATTGATGGGGAACACTTGCTTGTTTCTGACTGCTAAAGTAATCGTTTGAAAAGATTGCTTGTTCATTCTGTTTTACAGTTTCCTGATTACTCTTCTGACTGAAGTTCCCGCCGTGTACAAAACTTTGTGACCCAACAAATCCGTTAGCCTCAGCATAACCTTGACTTGCTTTGTCATATGATGGAACTGTCCCCGAATAATTAAAAGCATTCTGCTGATCCACATGGTTGTTCATGGACACATTTGAACCATATAAATTCTCTAATTGCTGGTTTCCACCAAAATTCGAAATAGTATCTGTCTTGGCAGCAGTCTGAGGTTGCCACATATTCAAACCCTGTTGATTGTAGCTACCATAAGACTCACCCCCGCTGCCATGTAGGCCTTGGTTATTATAGCCCTGATAGCCATACTTGTCAGCTTGTCCGTACTCAGCATTCATGCTACTACTATTTGGGGAATAAGGATTGCTAAATGCGAATCCATTTTGATTCTGCTGATCATTAGTTTGAACAGTTGATGATTGTGCAGATGGTGTGTAACTGTCCAATGAGCGCCATTCTCCCACCATTGTATCATAATACCAACCAGGATATTGTGGGTCAAAAACCATATGTTCAGGGTAACCATTATTATTCCCTTGGGAAACCTGATTCCAGCTAGACACACTCTCGGTTGTACTAGTCTCAGCCACAGTTCCCACCACAGACTGTGAAGTCTGCTGCAAATAATTAACCTCTTTTTTCCCATCAGAGATTGAGGCCGAAGCAGCCACACATTCAACCCCCAAAGCACCATCAGCGCTCCCTTGCATGCTTGCTGTAGCATCAAAAGCATCCACTTGATACCACTGCCCAGTGTTTGCATCTTGCTTCCATCCAGGATACATGTTTTCCCAATACTGACTGCTACTCAAGTCCAGTCCATTCACACTCTCCATCACCGATCCTCCATAAACTTGTGAACCATCTTGATATTGCTCATAACTGACCGAATTATCCAAACCTCCACCACCCCTATTCTCTACATTACTAGCACTTTGAACTATATTTGCAGGAAAATCTTCTGAACCGCCTCCAAAATCATTAAAAAAATCAGAGGACGAACCAAACCCATGATTCCCATTGTCCGCAGAATCTGCGTAAAACGAACCCCACCCCACTTCCTTAACCCCTGATTTCAATGATCCACTGCTTTGACAAACAGTAGTCTCAGGCACAACCTCCGATCCAATCCCATCATTATTTGACTCAATCACCCCATCAGACAAGCCCAACGAATTCACTGACTCCAACGCATTACTCTCCTCCGCCTTCACACCATCCAATCCTGCACCATCATTTTCAACCTTCCCCTCGAATCCACCTTTTGTATCCTCAATACTGAGATTGGCAAAGGCTTTCGCCTCATCAGAATCACTTCCCTCTGTGAACTTAGGGCCCGAATCCAAATTAGGGGGCCCAAAATCATCATCAACTAACTTATCAAAGAAATCCTCATCCGTCTGATCCTCCATCACGTTAAATGGAGGATTCGTAGCCATCTAAAATACCACTGATTTAACCCTAACGATCTACAAAAATTTTCAAGACCAATTTAGCCCTCCAATTTTCCCTATATCACTCCTAAAATTCGAGCTGTGATTTAATCAAAACACCGAGATCCAAAAACTAAAAAGATCTAAAAGGCCAAAATCAGAGAGATCTCTCTGTAATTAGAGAAGTATAACTTAAGATCAAAACATAAAATACAATAAAAAAAAATTAGGAATCTGTGGATTGAATCGAACGCATTGGAAATAAAAGGAAGGAGATGTACTAACTTACAGATCGGATCAGGGATTTGATGAGTGAATCTAGAGCGAGAGAGAAAGGAATGGAGCGAGAGAGAGAGAGAGAGAGAGAAAGGGAGAGCGTTCGACTTGGCACCACCTACCCAACAAGAGCAGCTTCCGGTTTTCCTTTCTTTCTTTCTTTTTTTTTTTCTAATTAATTTCTTGTTTTATTTTATTTCCAGAAAAAGAAAATTGCTATTGCAGGTGGGGCTGTGCATACTTGTTAAGACTTAATTCCGTTCCCGTCCGATCTTGCAAATTATTTGGTATCAACAAATATTTAGGAGTTTCTTTTATCGTTTAAGATTTTATTTTATATTTTTAAATATCCGAAGAAATAAATATTTTTATATAATTGTTAATAATATTTTTGTTTTGTTTAAGATGTTTGAAAGAAAAAACAAAACAACATGCATCTTTTCCATCTAAGAAAACATTTCATATTATTCTATGTTTTTAAAACTATTATTTATTTATTTTATTTATAAATGTATCATGGTATATTTGTTATTGGCTCCTTCATTTATAAAATTCTAATTCCACTCATGTTTGATACATTCCCACAAACCATTTCATTCCATTGACTATAAAGTGGTTTTGTTATTATTTTACTCATTATTATATTATAACATACTCTAAATAGTGTGGAGGAATCATTATTTCCCCACACAAAAAACACTCTAGATTACAACAGTAATCCACAGTGCTTTTCTTTTTCTTTTCTTTTTTGCTAATTTTTCTTCTTTTTTTTCAACTTTCCTATTTTTTCTTTATTTTTTCTTTTTTTTTTCTTTTTTTTTTCAAAATTATTTTTGTTGATTTTACTTTTTAAATATTAATCTGGTTAAAATTTTTTGTTTGTAATTTTTTTCTTTAAAATACTGTGGATTGTTGCGATGTTTTTCCACATAGTTTTTCTATTTTATTTCTTTATTTTTCAAAATTACATTTGTCAATTTTTTTTAATATGGAGCTGATTGAGAATTTAGTTTTGTAATTGTTTTTTCTTTAAAACATTGTTGATTGCTACAGTGTTTCTCCGCATGGTTTTTTTTATGATTTTCTCCGAAATTATCTTATTATTATTATTTTTTAATATTGAGCTGGTTAAAAATTACAGTTGCAATATGTGAGGAAAGCACTGTAACTTTCCTCGAAAATTACTGTTGATTGCTATAGTGTTTTTTCCCACATGGTTTTTTTCTGTTTTTGTTATGTTTTTCCCTAAAATTATCTTTGTCAATTTTATTTTTTAAATATTAAGCTGGTTAAGAATTGCAATTACAAGTTCCTCACAAAACACTATGGGTTGATACAGTTTTTCCTCACATGGTTTTTTTCCAGTTTCTTTTGTGTTTTCTTTTTTTGTAATATTTTTTCCCAAAATTATCTTCGTCGATTTTATTTTTTTTAATATTTGAGTTGGTTAAAATTTAACTTTGTAATAAAACTTAATCATGTGGGGAAAGCATTGTAGCTTTGCTCATAAAACATTGTGGATTGTTACAGTGTCTCTCTGCATGGTTTTTTTTTTGTTATAGTTTTTTTCAAATTATCTTTTTCAATTTTATTTTTTTAATATTGAGTTGTTTGTGAATTACAATTACAAGTCATTACAAATAAGGCTAAATCATGTGGGGAAGCACTGTAACTTTCATCACAAAACAGTGTGAATTGCTACAGTGTTTCCAACATGATTTTTTTTTTTTTTTTGGTGTTTGTTTTGTTATTTTTTTTCTAAAATTATCTCTGTTAATTTTTTTTAATATTGAGCTGATTAAAAATTTAGCTTTGTAATTTTTTTTCTTTAAAACACTGTGAATTGTTGCAGTGTTTTCCATGTGATTTTTTTATGATTTTTTCCAAAATTATCTTTGTCGATTTTTTTTTTAATATTGAGTTGGTTAAGAATTATAATTACAATAAAGCTAAATCATATGAGAAAAGCGTTGTAGTTTTCCTCACAAAACACTGTGGATTGCTACAATATTTCTCTAAATGGTTTTTTATTTTATTTTATTGGGAAAAGCGCTATAGTTTTCCTCACAAAACATTGTCAATTGCTGCAACGTTTTTTCTCATGGGTTTTTTTCCTTCCAAAATTATCATTGTTGGTTTTTTTTTTTAATATTAAGTTGGTAGATAATTTAGCTTTGTATTTTTTTTTGCTTTTTATTAACTGAAAAGCTAAATCATGTGGCGAAAGCACTGTATCTTTCCTCACAAAACACTGTGGATTGCTACAAATCATTTTGTTCAGTCTTTAAGTTTTTGATCACCAACACAACTTTTTTTTTCCGTCATGAAATATTTGTTCCATCATACCTTTAATTTCTATTACTTATCTAGCGCTGGTTCACAATTATAATACCATCAAGTGAATTTGTTTTATAAGCCCGCGGCAGCACGCGGGCATATCATCTTGTATTAATTACATCTCATCTAATTTAACTATTTATAAACTTTATTAAGTCTCATTGTTAGATATTTATAAATAACGATTTCGGTCTACTGATTTGAAAACTGACAGTTTTTTCTTTTTAAGTGATCTTAAATATAGCTAAAATTATGTAGCAACATGTTTACACTAATATATGTGCGTATTATCTTTGTTATTTTTATATATCTTTCTCATTTTAACAATTTATTTGTATTTTAATATATTTGATATTTTATTTAAAAAAAATTTAAATTAATGAAATAATTTATTTTAATTTTTAGTTTCTTTAGAGTCCGTTTATTTTTTTATTTTAAAAGTACTTTTTAAAAAAATAAAATTTTTATTTTTTTCTTTGCTTTATTTTTTTATTTCCATATTCTTTTGATATACTATATCAAAAATGAATTTTAAAAATTAAAAAACTATTATTTTAATATATTTCTAATTGAAAAATAATTGCTCTATAATATCAAATGCGTTCTTAATAGATACATAAGAATAAGAGAAAAGTTATTTTAACTTTTCACTCTGATATTATTTTGTATATATAAAATTAGAAGAGAAAAAAAATTTAAAATTAGCTTTTTTTCTCTCTCATTGGAGATGTTTAGGAGGTTTAGAAATGTAGTTGTAATTGTTTTTTAAAGTATTTTTCACTTATAAATACATAAAAATAATATTTTTTATTTTTAAAAAATTTATTTTTGATATCAACACATCAAAATATCTAAAAATTGAAATAAAAAATCTAAAATTTTTTCTCTCCCATCGGAGATGTTTAGGGCATAGTTTTTAAATTTGACCTAGTCCAAGGCCCGGGTTCCGGGTTTTGACAAGGTCACCAGGTCGTCCGGGTCAATTCTTTTTTTAAATCAAAACGACGTCGTTTTAGTAAAAACAAAAAAAGTCAACAGGTTGCAACCGGATTTTTGACCGGGTCTTGCCGGGTCAACCCGTCAGGTTAGCCCAAGTTTTTCCTTTCCCTAGTTTTTCTTAAACTCAGCCCGGTTCCAGCCCCGAGTGGACCCGCTGGGCCCATCCAAGTTTCAAAACTATGGTTTAGGGGGTTTATAAATGTAGTTGCAATTGTTTTTCAATGTATTTTTCACTTATAAATACATGAAAATAATATATTTTTTTTATTTTTAAAAAATTTATTTTTGATATCAACACATCAAAATATTTAAAAATTCAAATAAAAAAATCTAAAATTATGTAAAACAAGGTTTTTATCGCGAGAACAAAACCCCCCTGGAAGTTAAGAGCATGTTGACATGAATTTAGAGCCGAGAAACAGCTCAATTTCGACAACCCTCCAAATTCCATATCAAGGACCTACGACCAGAAAGGATCCAAAAGGACGTTAGGTGAACGCACTTGTGTTGAAAGTTGCTTGCTCCATGGCAGGCATCAAGTTATTTTTATAGCAATGTTAGTTTTTATACAAAGTGGCGACAAACACAAACACAAGGCCCAGCTTTGAACAGTTCGCGGCTTTGTTTTTCAAGCTTCAACCTTGTAATTTATGCAAGGAAGCAAAAGCGATGCTTAGCTGGATGAAAGGTTTTATTTGGAATTGCGAGAGGTTTTGTTTTTTTTATTTTTTAAAAGTATATTTTATTTTAAATATATTAAAATAATTTTTTTTATTTTTAACATCGACACATTAAAACTATTAAAAATACTAAAAATTATTAATTTAATGTTTTTTTAAATTAAACATAAGAAAATATAGTTTTAATCACAATGTCAAACAATGGTGTTTGTTTAGTAATTCAGTGCATTATGTTTTTATAAAAATATTTTTTAATTGAAAATGAATTAAAATGATATATTTTTATAATTTATATTTTTTACTTCAATGTTATAAAACCATAAAAAAAAATCTAAAAATATTAATCTAATATTTTTTAAATAAAAACATACTTTAAAAAACTGGTTAAATCACAGTAATAAACAGAGTTTTAGAGGTGTTTGGAAATATAGTAACAGTTGTTTTTTAAAGTGTTTTTTGTTCAGAAATATATTAAAATTATTTTTTTTATTTTTTAAAATTATTTTTAACAGCAACCTATTAAAATAATTTAAAAATATTTTAAAATACAAAATCAAACAGAATTAAAATGTACAAGCCTTAGTCGTGAAGGTTGTGATTCCATGTTCAAATATGCCTCCGCTAACTACCCAACATGTGGCCAAGAATTATGTTTCCACAATTTAAAATATTAAACTACCCAACATGGACTGTGTTATGAGAGAAAAGGAGTGGTGTCAGCTAGACCACGCTTGGCTATCAATAGGTGATTGACTCACACTATATTATGGATATGATTAAATTTTTTTAAATATAAAAATAAATATTTAGGTATTGTTAATATTATTTTTAGTAAAAAAATTAAATTATATGAAAGTTATATTAATATAACCTGATTAACTTCGCGAGTTCAAAAGTATTATCCGTAAAATACAATTTCACTCAAAAGAATTTTTAAGATGATATCTTTTTTTAATATTAAAATAACAACATAGTGGATTGATTTTGATTAATCCAAGTTATAAGACTATAATAACCTCTTAAAAAATAAATAAAAATAAATTATAAAGTCTAATTTTTAATCTACTCAATGTTAAATAATGAAATTAAAAAAAAATCTCAAAAGGCGATCCGAATTAACCTATCAAACTCGCAAATCAGGAAAGTTTGTTTCCTTTTGGAAAGTGAATTCCGAGGAAAGTGAATTCCGGGAAAGTGAATTTCGATGTTTGGTAGTGTTATGGAAAATGAACTGGAAAACACTTTCCTGTGTTTGGTTATGTTATGGAAAAGAAACTGAAAAATAATTTATTAATGAATTAATTTTTTTTTTCAAGTTTATCTAATATATATAAAATATTTAATATAAAAATTTAATCAGTTACAATAAAAGATTGAAATCTAAAAAGTATAATGATGAATTTTTTTTATTATAATAAGCTTGTGAAATATTTTTTAAGTAAAACCTATTATTATATCTTTTTTAATTTTAAAAGCTTAAAATAAGTTTTTTTTTCATATGAAGAAAGCCAAATTAGTTTATGGTAAGAGTTATATATTTGGGGTTTTTTTTTTTGGTATGAAGTTTTTTAAAAAAGATAAATAGATTCAAAAAATATTTTGATGGGTTTTTTTGATAAATATTTTTTTTTACGAGTAAAGGCAATTATCCCTTTAATATTCCTTTAATATATATCGAATAAGCATCAAGAAATAAATATAAATATCTAACATCAAACAAAATCATCCATAAATATTAAGTTTCGATGTCATATACATACATATTAGTTCAAATTACAAACATAAATATGCTAGACCGAATTAAACAAGTAAACATACTTGTCAAATAACAAACATAGTCTGAACCCAAATTTTAAACATAGTCAAACCATCTTAGCAAGCAGGCCTGTAGTAGTGTTGGTTCACAAAATTCTGAACCCAAATTTTCCTCAAATTAGCATTTTTTGTCATAAATGCTTTTGCCAACATTTCATTTTGGACCAAATGATCAAATGCCTCCCCAAGAGTGATCTCATCAAAACCTTCAATTTTCATCACTTCCGCATACAACGCATTAACATCAAGTTGATTTTTGCTGAGGCTTTGAATTGCAAGTGCTACATCTCCAATCTGTTTAGACAACTTTTCAACACCATCATCTTCATACATGCGATTTCTCTTCCTATGTTGCCTCTTTTGCGTACTAGAGGAAGATGTCTTTTTTCCCTTAGAAGTTTCTTCATATTCCCCTTCATTTTCAATTGAAATTGATTGCTCTTCAGTGTTCTCTTCCAAGTTGACATCAACATATGATTTGGCATAATTCCCGGTTGCCATGTCTTTTCCAACAACAATTGTCATTGCCTCGTACATATCGAGTTTTTTGTTGAGATACTTGTCATGATTGGGATGTGCCTGTTCATAAAATTTAGAATATGTAATTTTTTAGTTCATTGTATAACATTTTAGAAACAAAAGTAAATATAAAAATTACAAAGAGTATAATATTTATCATACCTTTACTTTTTCATCATATACATCTTTCGAAACAGTAATCATCTTCAAACAATCATCCCAGCCAAAGCCACTTTTATTTTTAAGTTTGGTTATTATTCCCCATTCTTTTTTCACAGTCTTGAGATGATTGTCCACATGTTTAGGCTCGCATTGCACGTTGAACTTTTGACTGATTTCTGTAGCCACCTTAACAAAAGATTCTGCTTTAAAGGTGGAAGAAGGTTTGCTTCCTTTAAGTGCCTCCTCAGCTAATATCTCAAGTAACATGTGAGACATAGGCTTAGACCATGTGAAGTGCTTGCCGTTGCATTTTACATTCTGTGTGGAACTCATTTCTACAAAAAAGAAATTACAAATTTATACAAAATAACATCATACAATATTTAGATATAATAAATTTCATATAACAACTACCATTAATAATTAAAAGATAAATTATAATAAAGTCAACATCTACTCCAAATACATAACAAATATAATACAAACTCAAACAAGACATAATAAAAACAAATACATATAACTAACACTCAATTACTAGTTTCTTTGAGTGTTATAATCATTCCACATGGTTGAGGCAATCATTTCTCTTTTTGTTATCACTCCCTATTCTCTTCCCTCTCCTCCCGTTGACTTAAGTTGATTGTTCGTCTAATTGGTTCACTTTCCGAACATATTTCTTCCATAAGAAAGTCATAAGGATCAACCCCCATTATGTGATTATGAATAATACAACTTGCAAGCACAACATCTACTTGTGTTTCATAAGACCAAAAAGATTTTCCATCAATTGATCTAAAACGACTCTTCAAAATACCAAACCCTCGCTCAATAGCGGTTCTCAAAGAAGAGTGTCGAAGATTAAATAGCTCCTTTTTATTTTCTGGTGAATGTTCTGTAAACTCGTTCAAGTGATATCGAACTCCACGAAAAGGAGAAATGATTCCTTTTCGACTACCGTAACCAGCATCACCAAGATAATATTTCCCTACAAGTTAGAAAAAAAAACCTATTACTATCTTTAGCTAATTAAACATTTTATATGTTTATTGCATATAATAAATACTTTATTATATACCTTTTGGAATTTTTAGACCACTAGGTCTTGATAATGCATTACCTAAAACCCGTGAATCATGTGCACTTCCTTCCCAACCAGCTAAAATATATATAAACTTCAAATCAAAAGTTATAGCTGCTAAAACATTTTGTGTTGTTCCTTCTTTTCGACCTTGAAACTTTCCTTGAATCTCAACATGAACATTTGCAGGAACATGGGTACCATCAATTGCTCCCACACAATCCTATAAAAACATGAAAAAATAATTTATAACCTTTTCCTCTAGATGTAATTAATTAATGTATAAAAATATTGGTATTGTTCTCATACCTTAAAATAAGGATAGAATCTTTGATTATTCATTATCTCTGCGGGAACTGTATCGCCTGGGTCTTTAATTAGGTGTTTGTATAACTTAAGAACTGCTTTTAAAACAATTATAAAGTAACGATGGATAGTTTCAACAGACCTATAGTATATACCACTAATAAAACGAAATCTTTGGTTTTGGCCTACAATTTATAAGAACACAATTACTTGCTCCCTAATAGACACATTTTGAGTTGATCGTAATAGGTCATGACTTGTGAGAACATCACATAATTTATATAAGATAATTGGTTTCATACGAATTTGTTCAACGCAATGTCTATCACCTCGATTAAAAATGCTATCCATATAGAATTCTCGTTGAGCAATTGCATTTATACGTGGTTCTCTTGGTATATAATTTCTATTTCTTTCTTGTTCAATAATAGCTACCCCTGTAGCTATCACAGTTACAGCTGCTCCCATACATGCTGCATGAATAATCTTACTATCCATAACAAAAAAGTGAAGTTTTCTGCTAACAAAACCTAAAAATTTAGAGAAATAAACATTAAAAAAGCATATAAGATACTTACATAATCAATACAATAAATTATGCGCAAAGAAGCTGATTCCCAACACAAACAATGCCTTAAAGGATATAATTAAATGAATTCTGTATCCCATAACAAACAATACAATAATTTCTTAATGAATTCTGTATAAAAATATTAACGGACTCAAGTTTTCTACCGAAATCATTTCAGTTTTTTATAACTGTGTATAATCATCATCATCAATACACATAATATTTCACTGTCTAATATTTCTACCCAAATCAATTCTTGAACAATTACTGCAGCATCATCAACCGTTTACAATAGTTAATCACTTTCAATTAATACCCGGCTTAACCACTAATAAGGAACCATTGTCTATTTCTACCCAAACCAATTCCTATTGTGCAGCTATATAAGAAATCAACGGGTATTCCTTTTCACAATCAAGATTTCTACAGAAATCACTTCCCCTTTCATCATCAACGCACACACATCACGCCCACAAAGCAAAGGAAACGCACAAAACACAGGAAACACATATCATCAACTCAGCAACAGAGAAGGAAAATCACATCGAGTGGGTTGGGAGTCTACTGGAAGAGAAGCAGTTGAAGAAAATGAGAGGAAGATGAAGAGATGGAGGGGAATTGAAAGCATCTGTTTTCGATTAATGCAAAAGAAGAAACAGAGCATGGGTTTGCTGTGTTTTTTTCACAGAAACCAAACAAATTGTTTTGTTTGGTTTCTGTGAAAAAAACACAGCAAACCCGATTTCTGTGAAAATAGCATAGCATGGGAAAAATGGGTGTGGGTTTGCTGTGTATGGGTTTGCTGTGTATGGGTTTGCAGTGTTTGGTTTATGGGAAAAATGCAGGGGTTTTGGTTTTCTATGTATGGGTTGCCTGACGAAGAGGTTGGGAAGGAAACGGGGCCGAAGGGTACTGTGTATGAGTTGCTGTGTATGGGTTTACAGTGTTTGGTTTATGGGAAAAATGCAGGGGTTTTGGTTTTCTATGTATGGGTTGCCTGACGAAGATGTTGGGAAGGAAACGGGGCCGAAGGGTGCCTTCGGCTTAAGGAAAGAATGGTGATTCTTTGCTGTGATAGCAACAATGGCGAAAGAATGAAGTTTGTCGTGTTTGTGTATGGGTCTGTGTTTGGTTTCTGGAAAAAATTTTGGGTTTGCTGTGGTTGATTTTTCCCAGGGGTTTGGGTTTGCTGTGGTTGAATGGGTTGCCTTCCCATGGGTTTCGGTTTACACAGAGCATGGGAGCATCGGTTGCAGTCAACAAGATCAACAAGGAAAAAAACGCAGCACAAGATTTATGCCATTATAATAACTACAAATTAAAAATAAAAAGGATGAAAACATAAGATAAATAAAGACATTTGAGAAATAAAATTACCTGGAAAATGAGAGATGCTTGCAATTGATCTGTGTAAATTATTTGGGAGAGAAAGAGAGTTTAGGGATTTGCTTTTGGGACAGAGAACACTTTTTGCCAGTAAAGAAAAGGAAAGTGTTTTCCTTAGAAACAAGAAAGGAAAACACTTTCCGGGCCTAAAGCTTTATTTTTTCCATTGACTGGAATTGAGTTTCCTCTGACCGATTTTCCTTATGCTTACCAAACATGGGAAAGTGGGGAAAATGGTTTCCAGGAAAATGAATTCCTGGAAACAAACAAGGCATGACTCACACTATATTATGGATATGATTAAATTTTTTTAAATATAAAAATAAATATTTAGGTATTGTTAATATTATTTTTAGTAAAAAAATTAAATTATATGAAAGTTGTCTTAATATAACCTGATTAACTTTGCGAGTTCAAAAGTATTATCCGTAAAAATACAATTTCACTCAAAAGAATTTTTAAGATGATATCTTTTTTTAATATTAAAATAACAACATAGTGGATTGACTTTGATCAATCCAAGTTATAAGACTATAATAACCTCTTAGAAAATAAATAAAAATAAATTATAAAGTCTAATTTTTAATCTACTCAATGTTAAATGATGAAATTAAAAAAAAAATCTCAAAAGGCGATCCGAATTAACCTATCAAACTCGCAAATCAGGTTCTAAGACCGAGATAACCTTATATAAAGAAATTTGAAATAAATTATGAAATTCAATTCTCAACCAGCCTAATATTGAAGGATGAAACTAGAAAAATCAATTTAAAAAAAAACATAAAAAATGACCAAAGTCAACATGTAAAATCCTTGACCCGATTTGTGATACTAAGATAATCTCATTGAAAAAATTAACCTGGTTTAACTCGGAATACCTGTCAAATCTGCGACTCTAGTCATGAGACTAAGAGAACCACATGAAGAGCAAATCAAAACAAATTATAAAACTCAATTCCTAATCGATCTTATTATACCAAATGTTAAACGGTGAAATATATATATATATAACTAATTAAAAAAATCAAGCACTATTTTTGGGTTATATGGTCAGAATAGCCTCATAAAAATCAAATAAAAATAAATTATGAAGCCTAATTTCCAATCAAACACAATATTAAATGATAAAATAAAAAAAGAAAAAGTCAATTAAAAAAATAAAAATGAGTCAACTAGATTAACTTTCTAAACTTGCAATCTAAGTCATGATACGGGGACAATCTAATAAAATAAATCAATGTTGAAGGACATGAGATCGAGATAACTTATTAGAAATAAAATAAAATAAATTAACATGGTTTAACAGGGGTTAAGATACAAAAACCCGCGTCCTGATCTTGAGACCAAGATATCCCTATAGATAATAAATCAAAACAAATTATGAAACTCAATTCCTAACCAACTCAATATTAAATAATAAAATTAGAGAAAAAACAATTAAAAAAAACGACTTAAGTCAACTCGGATTAACCTATTGAGCATTATTATTGAGTCATAAGACCGAAATAACCTAATAGAAAGCAAATAAAATAAATTATAAAGTCTAATTCTTAATTAACTCAATATAAAAAGATGAAGTTTGAAAGAAAAAATTAAATAAATAAAAAAATAAATCTAGCAAACTGAGTTAACTTATCAAATTTATAATTCATGTTATAGAATGTGCTAATCCAATAAAAGATAAATTTAATATTAAAGGAATAAAAAATATTGATTGAATAAAAAATAAAAAACAAAAACAAAAATAATTTTTTTTTTTCAGGGTTACACTAAAACACGTGAGAAAGTACTGTTAATTACTAATTACTAGAGTACTTTCCCCCACACATGTTAGTTAATTGTTAAAATGTTAATGTTAATAATACGGTTTGTTGGTTATAACTAGAATAACAGCTATTTAATTGATGGAGGAAAACCTGTTTTTCTTCCCCGTGCCTATGATTATGCTTGTTTGATAGAAGTTTTTATTTTTAAAGTAATTTTTAAAATGTTTTTTTATTTTTTAAAAAATATTAAATTGATAATTTTTAAATATATTTTTTATAACTTAGATGTTCTGATATTAGAAATAAACAAAATTATAAAATAATTATTGTTTTAATGTGTTTTTAATTAAAAAATAATCTACACCCCATTAAGAAGCACATTAACAAAATACAAGGCAGACAAGTTATAGAAAGAAAATGACTTTGTGTCTTCCACGATCACAATTCACAAATATTACGAGGGAGTTCCCATGCAACTATGTTCCCAATTGAAGTTTAGGCAGAAGTAATTTTAAGAAATGGGATACTGGTAAAGTTTTAAATTTATTTTTTAAAGATTATTAGTTTGAGTTTTATAAATTTTAGGGTTATTGAAGGCTTATATAGTTATTATCTTTAAGGCTCGTGAGATTAGTCGAGGCACATGTAAGCTGAACCGGACACCCATATTAATTAAAAAATAAAAAAAGTTTAGGCAGAAGTTGAATTGAATTGTTGTAATAGAGGTACACATTTTATATCCTCAGGGAGGTGGTTAGATTTTTTTGAAAGTTTATCTTCTTAAAATATAAATCTTAAGATAATATTTGGAATAATTTATTTTTAAAATTCCATTGGGATTTATCAGGATAATATATATTAGTGAAGTGTTTTTAAGATTTTTTCGTAAAAAAGAAGAAGTTTAATTGACAAATAAAATATTTGAGAATATTTTTATCGTAAAAAATAGAAAGAGAAAATTCGTTCCTTAATTCAGCACTTCAGCTCACTAATTAATCAACCGTTAATTTCCAGATTAAAAAAGAAGTGACTATCGACTTATGAACTCTAATAAAAGATGGCTTTATCCTTTTCAAGTGACTGTTTAGTATGATAAATGTAATGTTTTAAAGTATTTTTTATTTAAATAATATTTTTTTTATTTTTTAAAATTTAATTAAAAGTAAACAAAATAAAGAATAAATAGCATAAGAGATCACCGCAACGCTAAAGAGATCCTAAGACCTTCATTTTGTTGGCCTGCTGCAGTGGGCCTCCTATTCGGTAATTGTGTACATCTCTCTTATTTGTAAGCAATCCAGTGTCACTCTGTCAATCTAGGAAGCACAAATATAAAATATAGGATATGAATAGGTTCAATGGCAGCCTTTTCCTTTTTTTTATTTTTTCCGACTCAGGTGTTCGGACCAACTTATACGCATCACAACTAATTTTCGGGTTCATTAAATATTCTAGAAGCCCAGTGGGCATATAAGATATCGCGGGAATGATAGACAAGCACAAAGAAAATCGAACCCAGATATAAAAAAAAAAAACAAATATTTTTTCCCGCTAAGCTACGTCCTCAAGTGCGGCAGCCTTTTCCCTTAAACTATAGAGTTGTGACATCTTGAGGGGTTAATTTTTGTCCTAAACTGTCATATTTTAGGCAAATATCATCATGTTTTTTTACTTGACTATTGTCATTTACCAAAAACTCTTTAAAGAAATTCAATTTTTGATAGTTAGAACTGATTTTTTCATTGATGGTAATAAAAATTCAATCCAGTTTGCTAAATTATTTTTTTATTTTCTAAACAATAAAAAATCAATAAATAATGAAAAATATAAAATAAGGTGAAACTTTTCTGAATTTTTGGGACGAGTTTCTATGTATAAAATTAGTGTGGTTCTCGAAATGTTTATACATGTTTCTCAAAATCAACATATTTTATGCTTTAGTTTAGTTAGATGTTTACGCAGAGAATCGTATTAAACCAAAGCAAATAAACGTACATGATTTTTAGGGCCTTCAAAAAAATTTGGGATCATTCCAAATTATCTTCAATTTTCTATAATTTTATAAATTTTAATTTAAAAAAAATTTTAAAAATACATCTTGATCTCAAAAAAATTAAAACTATTTTGAAAGTAGTTTGAATTTTTATCACCACATGTAAAAATATTTAGTTGAAAATATCAAAAATAAATTTAAAGGTTTCCGATTAATAATAACATTCAAATCAAATAAAGGGATAATATTTATCTAAAACATTATAATTGAAGGACAAAACTGATAAAATTAATAATATAGATCTCAATGTGCCACGATTCTAATATTAAAAGGGTAAAAAAGTGCCATTAAATCGTCATGAATGGACATGGATACCCATATAATTATAAATTTAGGATATATTTTTTGGATATGAAGCGTTACGGATAAGCTAATTTTATATACTATACCAAAGTTTTACTTTTGCAAGATATAAAGAATAGCACCAAAATTAAATATAAGCATTAATGATATAATTTATTTCTCTTTGAAAACCAAGGCTACCTACCTAAGAAAACCCAACGACAGGCCCAAACAACAGTAGCCATTCAAGTTTAACGAAGGTAGCCCTGTTGCATACGAATTTACTTTCTTCACCGTTCATTTGGAATCAAACTGGATCGTTGCTTAACTTTGCGGTGGTTTTAATTGAGTAATTGAGAGTTTGATATACTTTAACGAAAAATATATTAAAATAATATTTTTTTTTATTTTATAAAATTTATTTTTGATATTAATTATATAACCAAAATCTTAAACTACTCGCCTTTAAAACCGATAATAACCCGAAATAGTTATAAGCCCAAAACAGTAGCACAGGCCATGGAGCCTTGGTAAGAAGGCAACTAGTATAAATTTATATTGTTTTTGTTTTCGTGGTTTAATCATTTATTTAAAAAAAATATTTTTTATAGTATTTTTAAATTATTTTAATATTAAAAATAAATTTTAAAAAATAAAAATATATTAATCAATATAATCTTAATCACGCACTTCCTTGCAAGTTGCAACGCACAAGCCGCACCAACATCCTGAGATTTTGGAGAGGAATGAGACAGGGACACGTGAGCCATATTGCTGCCACCACAAATACAGAAAACGCTGCCGCTTTCGACAAAATTCTCATAAGTCCACTCTTCCAAGATCTATGAGAGCTTCAGTCGGTTTTACTCTTGAAAGAGCTGAGTTAATGGTGACAGATATATATATATATATATATATATATATATATATATATATATATATATATATATATCTTCAAAGAAATTAAAATAATTTTTAATTTTAAAAAATTAAAATAACTTCAAAGAAATGCGTTAGCCATTAAAGTTTTTTTTCTTAAATATCTCAGAAAATTTCGACTTGAATATATATTTCTTAAACATCTTCGAAAACTAGTAATCAATATATAATTTATTAAAATTTAATCTGATTGGATTAAATTAACAAAATTTGTAAACACAAGATAAAACTTGACTAAATAATTTCAGAAGAATTAATCTATAAAATTGATAGAAACACACGAAGGATTTTGGGAACTTTAATGTGGCAACGAATCGCTGTAGTCGTAAAGACAGCACAATGTTCCCCACGACAATCATTTATCAAGTTTAGAGCATCTTTAGAGTTGGAATCTCAACGTATTCTCCACTCATTGTAGTGCCGTTTACTGTTTGTCCAAAATTATTAATTTTTTATTTTAAATTGTTTTTTTAATTTTTTAAAGATTTTTTAACATATCGATATTAAAAATAAATTTTAAAAAAAATAAAAAAATATTTTAAACATAGTTTTAAACCCGGCCTGGCCCGGCGGGTCGATCAGGGACCCAGCCGACCCGGGGCTGGAACTGGGCCTGGTTGATGAAAAAAACAGGGGAAGGAAGAACCCGGTGTGACCTGGCGACCTGGTTGACCCGGTCAAAAACCCGGTTGCAACCCATTGATTTTTTTTTACTAAAACGACGTCGTTTTGATTTTTTTAAAAAAAATTGACCCGGGTGACCCGGTCAAAACCCGGAACCCGGACCGGGTCTAAAAACTATGATTTTAAAACAGAACCCTACTACATTTTAAAATTAATTTCCTTGCTCGAAATGGCTGTGCATGAATTCATCATCATTTACAAATTGATCACGCCTGCTTTGTTCCCTTGCTGTAGAAGTGGTTTCTCAACCACAGAAAGACCGTCGACAACCGCATGATAGAAAAAATCCATGATTGGTTGGTCAATGGCAAAATCATCCATTTCTCTCTTCATATTTAGCCATTAACTGTTTTGTGCTAAACACAAAAACTAATGGGACAGTAATTATTACTGTTTCCCATGCTTGCTTGCTCGTAGGCTGAAAACACTAAATTTATTCTCCCAACGACATGTTTCTTTCACTTTTATAGATCGTGAAGATGATAAAGTAGTTGATTATGCATCTTTCAATCAAAATATGTAGCTCACTTCCGATCATATGTTGATCCTCAAATGTGAATGATAATTTGAGAATTTTCGGTATTGTTTGGAATTTTTTTTATTCAAAAATATATTGAAATAATATATTTTTAATTTTTTTAAATTTATTTTTACCGCAAACACGTCGAAACAATCTATATTGATAATAATAAAATTGATTTAAAAAAATTAAAAACTTTCAAAAACAATTTTTGAACTCTATCGGGTAGGACCCTATTTATGTTAGGCATGTCTAGGAGGTGAGTGAAAGTGAGCACGGTGCATGGCTGCATGCCATAGCCTGTCTGTAGAATACCATCGAAGGGGACCAGTGGTCGATGAAGGAAAAAATTATGCTATCGGGAGGCTATATTATTTGGAATATCCTAGAGTGGTTGTTAACAAGGGTTAGCCACCTGTCGAACTCGCCCCAAAATCCAAATGAGTAAGACTTTATAGTTTATAGTTCGGTCCTTTACCTCGATTAGCTGTCATTATATAATAGATGTTGTTTGGCGGTAATTATGGTTGTTTTTAAAGTATTTTTTATTTAAAAATATATTAAAATAATATATATTTTAAAATTTAATTTTAATATTAACACTTTAAAACAATAAAAAAAACATAAAAATTTGATTAAGTTAAAGAAAAAAATCAAAATTTTTAAAAACTATGGTCAGAATTATGAAACTCATAAGTGGATCCATCATTTATGATATTTGCTTATAAATTATTATACTACTTAAACCCTTTTACAATTACAGTTATTATCTTTACAAGGTATATTAACATGGTTATACTTTTTTATTTTTGTTTTGCATGCTCATTATGGTGTTAAATTAAAGAACCATGTTATAGAGTATAATTTTAGATTATAATTAAAAAAATTAAAAGAATAATGATCAAAATTAATATAAAAAACTAAGTCTTTTTTTATTTTCACTTTTAAAAAGATGTTGCAAACTTTAGTTTGGTTCGTGAAGTTTTAATTTTCATATATATGATTCCTATTGTTTTAGGATTTGAAGTTTTGATTCTAAATTTTATTTTCTTTACATTTCAGATTTTAGATGGTAGAGAAAATTACAAAAAAAAAAGTACAAAAAAAGGATTTATTTGATTATATTCCAACCATAAAAAATTATTTTTGATGTTAATAAATTCATTTTAAAAACAAGAGTTTTTTAGGACAACTCTAAATGAAAAGCTAAAAAAAAAAAAAAAGTTGGGTGGAGGGAGAGCCTGTTTTGATTTGCAGAGAAAGAAAGAGAAGAAGAAAAATGAGGGGAGAATGGGGACGTGGCCATGGCCGGTTATGAGACTTTTCTAGTTTTACCAATAGGGCTTGAAGATGGAATGGAATATACTACTAGTAATTTCATTGACTAGTGCTGAAGTGTTATTTTGGTGACGGATCCGTTGACAATTTTTTTTCAATTATTTAATTATATTGATAATTCTGTTGGTATTATAATTATAATTAGAAAAATCCAATTAAAACATTTCGTCGTAAAATACAATTAAAATATTTTGCGTTGGCAATTCTATTAGCATGAGACAATTTTTTGACAGCGTAGTATCTTTTAACGCGTGATTAATGCCTAAACTCGCTACAGGGTCATTTTCGCTAAATGCAGCAGGAATCATTTATAGTTTGGGAATCTCCTACTGCAGGCTTGCAGGCAGCAGCTCCTACAAGCTGACAGCATAGCGTTTCTTTCTTGTGTTCGAGTGATATGATCTTGCAGTATCGAAGTGGGATGTATCGATAACTTCGTATAGGCGTAAGGTTCTAAATTGATAAAATATGGATATGTTAATTTAGTACTTGTTACGTCAATGTTCTGTCAACGTTATTGTTAACAAATTAACATTGACTTTTGCCACTGCCACTTCAGTACATCTGCCATTGATGCTACAGTATGCCTGCCGCCTGCATCCTTGATCATCGCCATTATATGGACACAAACACCAGAAACCCCTTTCACTGCTTCCTTTCCCAAGAATCCTTCGTCTTTTTTTACAAGTTCTCTCCTCATATTCCCAATAAAACTAGAAATTCTTTCCGTGTGAGTGTTTTTCGTTTCCTTTTTCGGGCAACGACTAACATTATACGCGTAGGAGCACGCTAAGACTGCAATCTAAGAGGTCAATTGCCTTAGTTTATGTCCACGCTCAGAGTAATTCGATCAGTTTTAGGTAATTTTTGCCTCCCACCGTCAATCAAATTCCAGTATTGTTCTATCATTGCATGAAGCGAATTAAGAATTCTGACGAAAAGGCCAAAACGGGCATGTGAGAGAGGATTGTTTTCTCTTGTAGACTTGTTGTCAATCCAGCTGTGAAGAAGAAGAGCGAGCGGGCCTTCAGCACCATTTGTCCACCGGTCGATATAATTTGTTTTTATATATAACCTCGTTAAAAAAGCCTTCTTTGACTTGTTTTAGATAAAACCCCGACGGGGTAGACGTAACAAAAAAATCATTTTTTTTGAGAAATTTTAACTCCAAGACTATCATTTATATAGTAATTGTTTTTTAAGGTATTTTTTATTTAAAAATATATTAAAATAATATTTTTATTTTTAAAAAGATTTAAAAATATAAATTAAAATTAATTTTAAACAAAATAAATTTAATTTTTAAAAAATATTTTTGACACGTAATTCCAAGCGCCCTCTTAACCGGGTGGAATGGAGGGCCCCACTGGAGAAAAGGACGCAGGGAGAAGTTGACCTCAAAGTCTGCCGCTTCGTCTTCTTCGTACCCAGTTCAGGTCTTTCATCTCTTGCTCCTCCCAGTTTACACAATGCGTGGCACAACTCACGCTGACCAAATCTGTATTGTCAGTTTCCTTTTATACCCTTAGTTGTAGGGCACCTCATTTTTTTCTTTTTTCTTTTTAAAAAAACTACCCCTTTCTTAACGGCCACTCTAATATATTATTCCCGTTGGTTTTGGTTTTCTTTTTTGATTTTTTAATTAAACTAATTGGCACCGGAAGATTATTTGAAGAAATGGTGATCAGTCTTAGGAAACAAACAGAGTCAGGGAAAACTTGAGAAGGAATCACTCAATGAGAACGATGTCAAGCCTTTTCTTCCACTCCTTTGAAAGAACGGGTCAAGGAAAAATTGCCTTTCCTTCTCCTATCTCTAAACTAAACATACTGTAACAAAAAATGTCGAGGAAGAAGACCCAAAAGCACCATGGATGACAATAACAAATCTACTGTTTTTTTTTTATGCTTATGTTTTTTTTTAAAAAAAAATATTACCCTTTCTATTTTTAATTGATTTGAGACAGGACTTTATAATTTGACTCTATTCTTTTCACATTGGATTCTTGGGATGTCAGAAAAAAAAATGGTGCTTGGTTGGGAAAAAAATACGTCAATTTTATTTATTTAAAATAATTTGGGCTTCATACTTGTCAATTTAGAGACTCATTTTTGTTAGAGAATAATATAAATCATATCTTGGGACCTTACCTAACAGTTTAAGTTATTGAGTTGAGATGGTTCTTTGATATGATATCAGAACTTTGATAACCAAGTGGTCACGAGTTCGAATCTCACCATCCCTATTTATTTGATAAAAATTAAGTATAAGATAATGTAGGTCTGTACAAGTTTCAAGCACAAATGGTTTCACTTGACAAATAGTTTCACTTGAGGGGGTGTGTTAGAGAATAATATAAATCATATCTTGAGACCTTACCTAACAGCTTAATCTATTAGGTTGATATGGTTCTTTGACAATTTTAACAAAAAAAAAGAGAGGAAAGAATTGGGAAAAGTTGTTGGTGTGTGTTATGTGTTGGAGAGGCCGCCGCACATGAGTGGCGTGTGCAACAATCTTCAACGTCCAATGGCCTCCTTCCTTGGTGTCGTCCTACTTGCCTCGTTACGTTCACCTTCCATGTGCGGCACGTGTCGACATGGACCTTCTAGTTTGGCTCGACGAACCATTCTTCTTCTCTTTCTTTTCATTTCTTTTCTCTCTCGTCGCCTCAATTTCCACGCTTATCACTCTTCAAAATACCAAAGTGGGTTGCATGATCTTTTTTTAGTGTCACTTTTCGTCCTCATTCTTTTAATTGTTACTTTTACTAACTGTTTATTTTTTTCAATATCATCATTTAATTTAATTTGTTAGGAATTGAGCTTCATAATTCTTTTTATTTGCCTTTTATAGGATAATTCTGGTCTCATGTCTCGGGTCACTGGGTTTTCGTGTTGACCCAGGTTTGCTCGGGTATTTTTTTTGTTTTTTTTAAATAATTGTTTTTCTTTATTTCATCGTCCAACCTTTGGTTGGTCGAGAATTGAGTTTATTTTTTTAATATTTTTTTCTATGATATAATTCTAGTCTCATGACTTGGGTTGCGAGTTTGAAAAGTTCTCTCAGGTTAACTTGGATCGTTTTATTAGGTCCTTTTCTTTAGTTGTTTTTTTTTCAATTTTATTATTTAACATTGTGTTGATTGTAAATTGATATTCGTCATTCTTTTGATTTCCTTTCTATGAGATTATCCTAATCTCATAATTTAGATCCGAGGTTTGGCAAGTTAACCTCAATTGCCTCAAGTCTTTTTTGTCCTTTTTTTAATATAGATTTTTTTTTTCTTTGCAGTTTCATCCTTCAATATTAGGTTGATTGATAATTGGGCTTTGTAGTTTCTTTTAATTTGCTTTTTATAGGGTTATCCTATTTTGGTGACTCGTGTCACGAGTTTGAAAGATTTACATGAGTTGACTTGAGCTTTTTTTTTTTGTCATTTTATAAAAATAGAATCTTTTCTTATTCATTTTTTTCCTTCAATATTTAGTTGATTGGGAATGGAGTTTCATAATTCCTTTTAATTTGATTTCTATAGGGTTATTCAATTCTTATAACCCATGTCGCAAATTCAATTGATTTACCCGGGTTAACTCAAGCTGTTTTTTTTTTTGTAATTTATATAGATTTTTTTTTTTAAATTTCATCCTCCAACATTGAGTTATTTAGGAATTTGGGTTCATAATTTTTTTTTCGATTTGCTTTCTATAGGTTTATTACAGTCTTATGACCCTCATCGTAGATTTTGCAAGTTAACTAGGATTAGTCCGAGTCAATCCATGTGTTGCTGTCTCAATATTTTTTTTTTCTAAAAATAGATGTCATCTAGTATGTTCTTATCTCAATATTTAAAAAATACATTATTTAATATGCATCGGATTTATAATTTATAAATAATTTTTTTTCTAGAAAATACATTACCATTGCATTTTTTTTATATTTAGAGAAAAAATGATCCGACCAACGATTTGGCGCAGGTCATGCCATGATCTGATCTTCATCTATTGGCAAGTTATATGATAAATTATTTTTTCATAAACCAAGCAAAATATATGTTAGTTTCATATACGGCGATGCATGTTTTAAGAGGGAAACGGCAAAGATGATGGTTTTGTGTTTCAAAAAGTAACAATATCTCATATGACTCTAATCATTGGAGAGATTAGAAGCACGCCTTGTTTTCGGCATTTATAATATTTTGATAAAGAATTATATGTTCTCCTACTTTACCACAGGCATGATAAAGATGATGCAATTATATAAAAGAACACTCTAAAATCAAAATTGCAAGAACTTGGAATAAATGTGGGGTCGTCCTGCTTAAAAGTACAAGCATCTCAGAGGGAAAGAACCATGTTTGATACAGATGAGAAAAACTTGTTCAAGAGCACGAACAGATGACATTTGCCGATTCTCCTAGTGCTATGTAGCCTATAGGCATTGAAAGTGTGTGCAAGGTACAGATTATTTCAAGAATTCTGCAATAACCATAGCTTTTACACCAGAAATTGCATAGACATATCAGAAACTAATTACGCATGTCGGCATTAAACAGTGTCTTGTAAGATATAGAACTAAAGAAAGGGACGACACTTTCCTGGCTTGATGTTGCCCTTGATACTGTATGATGTCCAGGAAAATATGCAACCCGCAATAATGCAATACGAAAAAAGACATGGAGGCTGAAGAACGCTGTAAATATTGCAAGGAATTCTTATTTCCTTTTCTTTTTCTTTGATAAAAAATGAAAATTAAAAAAGGGGAAAGAGGGAGGGACAGGGGGCTTTTCAGTCTGTGATTTTAATCAGAATTCCTATAAAACAAGGAATCACATGCATCAAAGAAGGGAGCCTTAAAGGGCAAAGACCATTCTTTTATTCGACTAAAACCCTATAGTCAATTGCATTCTTTTGGTATCTATATAAAAAAGCATTTGATGTATATAATAACTCTGACTGATTCTTCGATAAGAACAGGATGGCAATGGCTCCTTCTTTTGCCAGGATATTTCTTTTTTTCTTTTTTTGCTCATTTCAAGGCGGATAGGCAGATATATAGATAGATAGTAGTAGTAATTTTTACTCAGAAAATGAAGCGATTTGGACCTTCTCTCCAATCACATTCAAGGATATCATATCCCACCCCATGGAAAATAACTCCACACTGCGTAGAGGTTGTTTTTGTCCTTTCATGAACTGTTTCAAATCATTGATTTTATACTTCAAAGCTAAATTACAAACCCCTGCAAAGGAGAAGGGCAAGTACCAACTCTTCCCAACTAGACAAAAGCCCATCATGAGATTAAAAAAAAAAAAAAAAACTTTACTTCAATGATTATGAAATAAAACTGTAATAAAAAATAATAACAGTTATTAATGCGAGGGAGTAGACAGTTTACAGGAACAGCTGGAAACTAGAAGTCTAGAACAGGACAGATTAACAGAATTTTTATCGCTTTTTGGTGCTTTGCAGATATCACCATGTTCTAGGTCCACAGGCAAACACCAAGAAATATGCTTTTATCATGAAATGGGGTACACATGAAGTGAAATCGGAACAACTTATATATACATCTGTGAGTGTGTGTGTGTGTGGGCGGTGCTCTCCGCTTGAATAGAGCACATTACTACTGGCGCTAGCGGAGCTGCTTGCTTCAGACACAATGAGCAACAAATACTTGAATTGTAGCCGCCACAAACACGTGAAGTTACCAAACCAATAAGATAGAAGAGGAGGAAGTAGTGGAAAGTTCAAGCAATGAATTTTAGCATTGATTGACTTTAAATTCAAACAGAAATGAATTTTCAGCACAATTACTGTAACAAGAAGGAAGGATGCTTCCAGTCCACTACATTACTTTAATCCCTATTTACCTAATTAAACTATCTAATCTATGACAAGGCACTTGCGGAGAATTCAAAGAAATGAACTGCAGACGGCCAGTGAATCAAAAATCCCAAAAAAAAAAAAAAAAAAATCTAAGAAGCATTGATCTGTGGATGAAAGGTAAAGGTAATGTGTCACCCACTTGATTGAATTGCACAAGACAGGGCATCTTAACCTCGGATCCCACAATGAACTTCAGAGGTGTGCTTGAGTACTATTAATGGATTATGCATCAGACACCACACTGAATTCATCATCTTCCACTGGAGCAGGCAAGTTAAGATCTATCATATTGTTCTCGAGTTTAGTTGATACTTCAGCAACAGCATTAGTACTAGTTGAAGAACCTATAAGATGCGATCTTTTGTGTCCACCAAGTGCTTGCCCAGACCCAAACACTCTGAGACAATAGGGGCACTCAAAAATTCTGTCATTAGCATCACCTGCAGCGGCAATATTTCTTGCTTCAGTTGCATTTAACGAGCAAATCCTCTTATGACCGCTCAATGCTCTTGAAGATCGAAACAGTTTCATGCATTTCTCACATCTAAACTTCCCGCGAATCTTGTTGACTTTGATCTCCTCTGCTTCTTCCAACATATCGACCGACTTTTCTCCATCTTTCCCGCCTTGTTCTTGAACTTCTTCTTCATCATTTCTCATCCAAACGTCTCTTGACAACATCATAAGGCACCTAGCAACATCTTCTTCAGGAGAGGTATCAGAAACAGAACTCACCGGTTCCGGCTCAGCTGGTGATGATGACTCGCCCCAACTCGGATTCTTGAAGTCTACTACTTTCTTGACATCAAAATCCTGCTTCTGACTCTCTCCAAAACCACATGATTTACGGATCCTCTTGGATCGTCTTCGAGTTGGGTTTCTTGACTCGGTCTCACTCTCCCTATCTTGCACAACAACAGACCCAGTATCAACAGCAAAAGAGAACTCAGGATCTGCAAGCCTGCAACTTTTCTTGGGATTCTCTCTCAATCCATAAGCCAGAGACTTCTCTTCAACTGCTTCTTTGATCTTGATGATTTCTTGCTCTTCTTGCACTTCTTCTTCACCAGCAGAAGAAGAATACGAGGAAGAGGACGACTCATTACGATCAAGGCCGAGTTGCGGCCGAGTTGCTGCCAAGTGGGCCTTCATGTGACCACCTAAAGCTCTGCCATTCGGAAAAGTTCTAACGCAGAGCCTGCATTTATGCCTCTCCATTGAAGCAGTTAGCAAGCAAAGATCAAAGCTTTCTTTTTTTAGCTGTCTTTCTCTCTCTAGCCTCTTTCTATAAAGCTTGCTTTGCAGAGAAGAAGGCACTAAGAGAAGAATAGAGGATCGGGGGAACTTAAAAGGAGTAGGTGACAAGCATTCCTCCACCAAAAGACACACAACCCAAAATTATGATTTGGATTTTGGAGTTAAAAAAAATTGAAAACAGTTGTAAATTGTAGTATATATATAGTTATTATTTAGATTTAGATGATATTTAGAATTGCTATAGAAACATTAAAAAAAAAAGTGTGATCGTGAATGGAGAAAGAGGGACATGTAACGTGCAAACCTTGCCCATTTGGGCATTAAACTTTTCTTTTTACCACTTTATAGAAGCCCATATATATAAAATATAATGCCAGTTAGATTGGTGTTCTAACTTCATTTATTTTTCTCCATATATTTTCAGGGGATATACAGTCCACCATCCATCTTTTTATATTTCTTCACCAAATAAATTTAAGGTTTTGTTTGGTAGTACAGTTTTGAATTATGTTTCTGAAAAATTTTAAATTTTTTTATTTTAAATTAATTTTCTTAGTGTTTTTGATGATTCTAATGCGTTGATGTCAAAAATAAATTTTAAATAATAAAAATATTATTTCAATACATTTCCAAGTAAAAAACACTTTATAAAACAATTTCTACTACATTCTCAATCAAACAAAACATTGTTTTAATATGTATTCAAATAAAAGCTACTTTAAAAAATAACCTATAATGTGAGTACATTTGAAACCATGAAGTGGATTTTTTTTATTAACTTGGGTGTCCGAGTCAGCTTGCACGTACTTTGACTAATCTCATTGGCTTTAAAGTTAACGATCATGTAAGTTTCTAGTGGTCCTGAGGTTCGTGTGACTCGAACTGGTAATCTCTAGAAAGCAAACAGAGGACCTGACCAGTTGAGTTACGCTCGTCGGATTTTTCATGAAGCAAATTTTGTTTGTGCCCATGGGTGAACTTTCGCATGCCCAATTCCGTGACTTGATTTATGAAGTATGTTATTAATTATGATCTTCTTCTTCTTCTTCGTCCAGCTTTTATGTACACCTGTTTTGGAATGCTACTATACAGGCTCTTTGAAGATTCTCCCAAGCTTACATTTCAAAGCAACCTGATATAAGAAATAAATAAAAATAAAATAAAATGTAAAAGCATTAGTTGTCCCAATCACTCTTATTTTTGTATTTGGTGGAGTGTAAAAGCGAGTGAATCATGAATGAAATGGGTGGACTCAGCAATTTCATCACTGTGGACAGGAGCCATCCTTTAATGCCATGTCCATGACTATTTCATAAATACGTGTCTCTATTTCCTCTTAATTATCTTCTTGTCATAATCGTCGAGATTGGAAGGCATGAAGAACAGGTTCGTTTACTGTTAGCTTCGAGGCACTCGGGTGGCCCATTGGTTATAAATCCACGCGCCACCCTTCTTTTTCTTTTTATTATTATTATTATTATTTTATCATCTGTGAGTGGATGATTTTTATCAGGAAATTAATGTCTCACGGAAGAAATGACCTGAGCCTGTTGCAAGGCTATTATTTTTTTAAAAAAGGGAAAAAATGTAGCTTAAACGTTGACGTATTTATGTGCATTGATGAGTAGTAATTTGGTTTAGAAAATCCACAAGATTCTGCTCCTTTCCGAGGTTGTGACAGTCAGCGGCTTAGCATGCCGGCTGGGGCTTTTTTATGCCCTATACCGTATCCTTTTTCCACGCTATTCTTCTAATCTAAGTTTAAAGCGTGCTTGTTAATATATATATATTTTTAAAATTTGCTTTTGAATTGAGAATATATCAAAAATATTTATTTTATTTTTAACATTAACCGTTAAAATCATAAAAGATACTCGAAAAGATATTATAAAAAACAATTTTAACTTTTTTATATAAAAACAAACACTCACTTTCTTATTCTTTATACACTTTAACCATGAAAAACATTTTCAAATAAATTATTAAGAAAATATTTTTTTTTTCTTAAACTACCAGCTTACAATACATATAAATGTCATTATGTCATAACCATAACCATCATTATTTCTTTCATCACTTTTATTATTTTTTTATAATTTTCAATTTAAAAAATATTTTTAATTCAATTTTGAATAATATTAATTTCAGAAAATATTTTAATCTCATTATAGTGAATAGTATAGAAAAAAAATGAAATTGAGTTTATGTAATTATCTTTGTTTGTGTAATTTGTTAAATAATTAATTGAAAATGTTGTTATTTTATTAAAAAAAAAACAAATTCTTAAGTATTTGTGCTTTTGGATTAGAGAAAGGATACCCAACCTGATTGTTTTTTAAAAAAACATTATTAATCTTGAGGGACATAACTCAATTGATCAGGTTCTAGACTTGTTTTTTAGAGGTAATAAGTTCGAGTTTCACAAATCTCATGGCTACTGGAGGATTACATGGTTGTTAACTTAAGGATTTGTTGGATTAGTCGAGCTCGGACATCCACGTTAATAAAAAAATATTATTTGTTTTTTAAAAATTGACAAATTCTTCATTTTTTAAAATAATAAGGACATTAACGAGAAAATCAACTGTGCTTCTCAGCAACACTTAACATATAATAAAATAAAAGGAATCAAGCACAATGTAATTTGTATACGAACACAAATAACAGTCAATTAGACCAAGAGAAAGAGTCATAAACCCACCAGCGCCCGCCGATGGTGTTTGCCACGCATGACAAACACTACGCCATCATCTCCGGTATGTAATGGCAACTTTATGATCAGTTGACGCTCTCTTTTTTTTGTTCTTTGCTGTGACTGAGACACGAAAATGAAGGCTATACCACCCCCCCCTTCTCTTACCATTCAACATGGCCTATTAGTTATTTTATTGGTTAATTTCAAAGACAAAATAGATAAAACTAGAAAAGAAATTTTAAATAAATATCTTTTATTAAAAATAAACTTAGAAAAGAAATAACACTGTCACTAGTTATTTACTGAGAGCAGCTTTATAAAATGTCCATTTGGTAATAAATAAATGCATAAACATTGTTGAGTGCTTGAAGGCAGCGGTGTTCTTCCACGTATTCAGTTTTGTCAGGAAAAAATAAGAAGCCCACGCCCACGCCACAAGCCTCTATATTTGTGCAATGAACCGTACCCTGTGGCCTGTACCAAGGCATTTACGTTCGTTTTCTACATTGGCTCGTACGTCCCCTTATTTTTTTTTGTTTCGCTAGCCACGATGAGATGGATAACAGTAAAATGATGACCAATGATTTTGCTGCATTCTTTCGATCTTAGGGTAGGAATTGTCTTCAATGAATCTCAGCTGCTTCGTTGGAATTAAACAATGATGAGCACCTTAATTGAATATGTGCATGGCAGATCGGACGGTATCCTCCAAAATTGGCTATGAAGACAAGTAACCAATTTTCTTGTTCTGGGATAAAATTTAGGTGAGTTCAGATTGTATAAATTAACGGCCTCATGCTTACGCCCCTCTCTCTCTCTCTCTCTCTCTCTCTCTCTCTCTTAAAAAATTAGTTTTTTTTTTTAGTTTAACGTGGGTGTTCGGGCCAGCTTGCGCACACCTCGACTAATCCCACGGGCCCTGAAGTTAACGACCATGTAAGCCTCCAGTGGCCATCATATGAGCAACCACAGGGCTCGAACCTGAGACCACATAGGGATCAAACCTTTTGGTCCAAAACTCTTACCACTGGACCACCACCTAGATGGTTTAAAATTTAGTTTTTTAATATAGGCTGTGATGATGCTGGTAGGATTTCAACTTAATTTTTAATATAATAAAATAAAGTGATGATAGTGTTATTTTTTTATTGAGAAACGGAAAAATTAAAGTTAATGCTTGGTAAAATAAATAAAAAATATATATTAATTAACAAATAAAAAAATAGTTATTAACTTTAAAGCAAGAATCTCATCTTCTATATAAAAGCATGAGTTATTAATTTTTTTATTTTATATTAAAGGTTAATTATGATTGCAAAAAATAAAAGATTTTTATTTTTATAAATACATCGAGTATATAAAATTTATCTATATGAAATATTAAAGAAAAAAAGTTTAAAGAGAGAAATTAAAATAGTATCTATGAGGTATTATGAAATTAAAAAAAATATTAAATTAAATAATTCGAGATTCTTGCTTTCAAAACACAATCTATAAAACAAGAATTTTGAATGGTGTTGAAGCTGGAGTAAAATATCACTAGATAGATATAGTCCTTACAAGCTGGATTTAATAATTATTGAATTATTAAATCCCTAGAAATCTTAGAATATATATATAATGAAGAGAATGGTGTACATGTGTTAATGTTGGGCCTCATGACACAGCAAGGTGTTCGGTCAATTCATCGGAAAGAAGAAAGAAAGAAAGAAGGTACCGGGCTTGCTAGGTGCTCGGAGGCAGTCTACCGAATACGTGCAATCGTAGGTGGATGGCATGACATATTAATTACTAGGCAGCTTAAAAAAGACTTTTTGCATACGTTGACGCTCCATCAATTGGAAACCAACACCTGGTTTGTTTCACATGTTGGATCGCAATTCTCTTTCATTGGTCCTACTGCTATCTCAAAGAATGGTTAAGGTTTCCTACTGCTAGCGATGAGGAAGGATGCTCACGGGTATTATAAACTTTTTAAAAAACATTAGAGTTAATTTTCTCTCTATTTCTCTATATATAATTTTATATTATAATATCATAGCTTTAGAACTTTATATTTTTTAATTCACAATATATGCCAAGTATTAATAGTAAATTACTGACTATTTCATTCCATGCTTCATCATGTTTCATGATCTTGACATGCACAAGTGCGCAATGTCCACTACTTCTTTTCCTCTAACGATCGAGATGCTTCTTTCCAAGTTCCATCAAACAATAAATGGTAAATAAATCACAAAAGTGTTGTTAAAAAACCTATTATTAACTTACATAATATTTATATATACTCTTTAACTTTCATTTTAGCATAAAAATTGTATAGAGAGGATGACTACATACAAAGTATAAAATATTATATCACCTATCACATCTAAATATAGGTCCATACTGTAAAGGCACCATATGAAAATAAAAAAAATACACCATCTTAAATATTTTTTATAGCCAAACCACGCTTTTTACAAATCATCTGAGTTGCTTTTGGACCCACTAAGTTTACTGGGACATGTTAAGGCAACTTTGATGCTGATTTATTTTAAACTCAAGTTAGATAAGAAATCAGGTTGTGAGGTTTCAAAATTAACCCACTAGGTTGAATTTAATAACAATGCAAAATAATTCTCTATGAACTAAATACTTTTTTCCACATTTTTTTAATCTCAACTACAGCATAACACAATCCAACAAACTAGTAATTTTTGTAAGAAATAAAATTATTCTCTATATGTGAACACGTAAACATCCCATGATATTGAAAATTGTTCCTTTAAAATTCTGCACTCATGATATTGAAAATTTATGGGATGTGTGCATAAGAAAGAAGAAGGCCCGTAGCCCTCTTTTGTTGAATTGGTCATCTCACTTCAATGTTTGGAACTGAAAATGAATGAGTTCTTGATACATGAAGTGGATAGTTCTTGCTCCCTTGACAATTTGATCCTAAGAACAACACAAGAACAGGAAGGAGTCAAAAGAAACGGCCAGTTACCTCCTTCTTATCAAATTCATGCAACAAAACTGTTGGGCCTTTTCTAATAACAAGAATGGCAATGACAAATGAATTAAAAAAAAAAAAAAAAAAGAAAATCGGAAATCACACCAAGGTTGGAAGGGGAATTGATGGGGGCCGGCAGAAGCAAACAAGCATTGAATCTTCATTTTTATTATTATTTTGATTTGGGCCTTTTCTGATAACTTGATTTTTTTGTGTTTGCACATAATATTTTTTAATTAATAATGTATTAAAAATATACTTTTTATATCTTAATATCATTACGTTAAAACCATAAAAATTATCTAAAAAAATAATTTTAAAAACAGATTATAACACACAGAAACAAACAATTAATATACTATTATCTTTTTTTTTTCTTTGTTTAGAAGTATTAGCGCGGGAATTAAAAAAAAACCTAGCTGCCTTTATTGATTAGGTGCTCTAGCTGTCGAATTAAGCTGCCCTGTGCTTTTTTTTTCTTTTTATTATTAATTTTTTTTATTAATATTGATATCCGAACCAGTTTTTAGTGATTATCATATTAGTAATCACAGAATTTGAATATAAGACAACACAAAAAACAAATCTCTAATCCTAAATTCTTACAATTAAATTACCTATTAGATGATTCCTCCTTGTAATGGATGGCAATGGCACTTGATTAATTGCCATCTTACTTGATGATGATCTTCGCTTCCTTTTTTTTTTTTTTTCCTTGCTTTCTATTTTGGGAAAACAAATTTTAACGGCAGGGAATTCGGACAGAAGCAAATGAAAGAACCCGACAATATTTTCTTTATTGCACGATTAAGAGAATTTTTGCTTCTTCAAAATTTACAGTTTATGCATGCTTACAAAAAAAAAAAAAATAGAAACAGAAATAAAAATAAAAATAAAAATAAAGGATAAATCATCGTAATCATACTGTGAAATTAAAAACACAGGCTAAAACTGTGAAGATTTGACAAACTTTTATACCAGAATGCTCTTAATTATTGTTTAGAAAAAAAAAAGCTAAATTAAGAAAATTTAAGAATCAGAGAAAGAATATTACAAGAGAAAATCAAAACAAAATTGATCCAATCAGTAGTGAAATTATTATTGTCATATATATGCTTTCTTTAAATTTCTATGTCTTAATTTACCTAAATTTGAAATTAAGATTTTGGATTTAAAAAAGGTTTTATTATACTATATATATTGTTTAAATGGAGACTCTTTTTAATCAAAATCTTAAACTCTCTATAATCGTATTTTATTGTAATTTATCCAAAAGTAAACACCCCAATGGCAAGTTATTATGGAAAGTAATCGATGAATCCCGGCGATGGCCCCATGCCTTGAAATTAATAAACTTTAATTTTCCACATGGTAAGATTGCGGACTAAATTCGGCAATTCAAGCAATGCAAGAGGCCAAACAAGACTTCAAAATCAAGCGCTATATCATTATTGTTTTTTGAGAAAGCTAGTCACCAAACACCATTCTTGCCTAATCGAAGTATTAGGCATAGTTTACAACCTTAATATATATTCCATCCCGTTTTAGGATAATAACTTAGAATGTTTTTATGTTTTGAAAATACTTTTGAAAAAAACAATTTTTTTATTTTAAATTAATAATTTTTTTATTTTTTAAAATTATTTTGATACGCTGATATAAAAAATAATTTTTAAAAAATAAAATAATTTTATTTTAATATATTTTTAAATAAAAAATATTTAAAAAAACAACTTTCAAATACGTAGACTCATTGCACAAAGTTTTCTACGCGTTATCGATGTTTTAGATAGGCCATCCATTGCTAAGCCTATGAAGGAGGAGAAACCATACCTTACAGAGTCCTCAATGGGGTAACTTGGCTGTTAAGATTACAACTTCCGGAGCTCAGACAAGGGGAGAGAATCATACTCCTGGTGCGCAGAGTAGTTGTTTAAGAGATAAAACAAGTTTTCTTATGAAGATTTCTTCTAAACTTAGCAATTTTATTTGTTTCCTAGATCAATTAAAGCATGAAATAATAAAGTGGTGCCCAACATCTAGAACAACGCAAGTTTTATGGATTTTATTCTTTCTTATACCTGTGTTGACGCCACTAGTTATTCCTTTTTCAGTATCTTAGAGCAATATTTACACGTTTGAAAGTTATTCTAGTAAAGTACTTGGCAACTATGATTAAGCTAGCGTTTCCATTGTCCCTATATATATATACCCTCTTACATAACGGCTGCTGCTGAAACAAATTAGGGCAATATTCTATATCTGAGTACTGACACTAATTATTATGCCAAGAGAGGCTTCTGTGGATCAAACTCACTTTCCAGGTGATCATCAGAAGGGAAACCTTCTTTGCTTTTAGCCCATAGCACGAAGTATAGACCACTGAACATGAGGAACATACCCGCGAGGCTGCAAAAGAGAACGCAGACAGTAAGGACACTGAAAAAGAATACGGTGACCGCAGTATATATTGGGTGCTCTTGTCATAATTAGCGACTGATTCTGGCTAGCAATACCTTCCTAGGTTAATCCTGTCGCCAAAGGCAATAACAGAAAAAACAACTGAGATAACTGTTGCAATGGGGCTAAACACGGACACAAGAACTGGACCCCTCTTCTTCATTGCCCATCCATTGAAGCTCACACATACTCCACCAATAGCACCTCCCTGTGCATCCAAATCATTGCAGGTTCGTAAAAAAGATTGATAAACTTCAGGATGTTTTCAAGACACAACGTAAATTTTCTTATTAATGGTTCCAAGGTAGCATAGAGTAGAAGAAAGTGGCTCTATTCACTAAAAACGAAAATTGCCGTTCTTGTATTCTTATGAGAAAATGACCAAAAAATCTATACATGCAATCAATGTTGAAAGAGGGAGAACGATGTGAAATTACCAGTACAGAATAGCAAATGAGGTCCCCAAGTCTCACAACGGGCCAGCCAAAGTCTACTTTGTGGTTTTGAATCAACTGCACAGTTGCAGTTATAACCACACCGATCAATGATGTTATGGCACACAGGGACATGGGAGCAGGAAAATCAACCAAAGTAGTAGCCTGTAACACATTGCAAAACTCAATGTGGGAAATTAAAATAACGCAGAGAAAAGTATTTACGTAATTAATTCCTACATTATATTGATATCTAACACATCACCTGCAATACAACATTGCTTGATAGAACAAAAACTGCTGCCATGAGATACAAGCAACCGATAATCTTATGAACGTCGAACATATCTGCTGTGGGAGGATTACTTGAGAACTTTTTAGCTGTTCCAGTGCTGCTCATTAGACTCATTATGAGGGCACCTACAACACATAATAATGTGCCTCCAATCTTGACTTTGCTGTATATGCAACTTAGCTTAACCCTCTCTAACCTGCACTTGGGCAGTCAAATTATCAATCACAGGACTATAGACGAAAACGTATTGAGAGGAAGGGTTACCAAATGCTTAGCTAATATACTTATTCTTTTCTCCTTTTCTTTTTAACCCTGGCCTGTTCTACACAAGCGCTCAAATTCGAGAGCTGCAGATCAAATTGCTAAGAGCAATATTGTGCTACTCGAGCAACAATAACTCATTGACCATGTTCGTTTTCTGATTTCTCCGTGCATTTAAATATGAAGCCCTTTTTTCTTTTCTTTTCTTTTTTAAGAGATGGAATATGAAAGCCCATTTGAATTTTTCCAGTCCACAAACAAAATGATTGTTATTACTCAATTAGACTGGAGCGAGACTAAATTGTTTAGGTAATTAATTATGTTTGGCTAGAAAGAAAATTTCTAAATTGAAATGTTACAAAAGGGATTTGGAAGGGATACCTCAATGTCCAAGCAATAATGAAAATAATCCCTGGAGCAAGGTTCGGCATGGCTGTTGCCATTGCTGGTGAAGTTAGCTTTATCCCCTTAAGGAATAAGGACTGAAACAAAGTAACCCTGAAAATGAAATAAAGAAAGAAAACCATTTGAGTGCATGCTCCATGAATCACTGTCCAGTGTCCAGGCTTTTTGGTCACAGTCACAGAAAAAAAGTAACAATATCTACAAACAATAGATAAATCCATGGATGAAATGACAATGGAGATGTATAGTATATATATATATAAAAAACAAAACATGTTAGGATTCAGACACCCATAGCTCTTGAAAGATCAATATCTCTCATCATCATCCGAAAGTGATAGTAAGTGACTCATGAGTGGATGTGGTAGTGAGTGACTCGCAAGTGGATATTCATGTCGACAAATTTTCTGATGTGGGCATACATCGTGTTTTGTTCAAATAATATATATATATATATATATATATATATATATATATATATATATATATATATATATATTGTTAATTATAGACAACAAAGGCTTACCAATTAAGAGAACATTTTTGAACGAATAAATGAACAGAACAGAGGGCTAAGAAGATTGAGTTTTGCAGGCAGTATATATAGCTCTCTAACTTTAACATCCAGTACTGCTTGTAAATATTGCAATTGATGACATGAAATCTCAAAAACTCATTGGATATCCTAATCATTGCCTTACCCTCCAAAAGAAATTAAAACCAGCCGAATCAGCAACTTCAAACTGAATTCCTTTGGCAATTTGCTCCTGCAACATGAACATCAACCATCAACTTCCCAGATACACACATGTTTATAAAAAAAGACAGATGATAGAGAGATACTCGGAGAGGGAGAGAGACCTTTCAAAATAGACGGCAAGGGGGGAGATTATAAGGAAGGTGGCAAAAGTAGAGAAGATAACAATAGTTAGAGGTTCAAGGCCAAGTGACATGAGATAGCTCAACAAAATTGAGTTCCCTGCATACACAAATTGCACCAACACCAACCCTCCTATAAACACCAGATCCTCTAGAATTAGCTTCTTCCGGTACCAAACCATTTCGAGATATCTCCTCCCAGCAAAATATCCCTCCAAGCAGCAAAAACACTCAAATGGGATGACTTTATGTTATCTCTATTCTCCTTTTATAATTGGTTCACCATGCAAAATAAAAACCCAAGTGGAGGATGCCGACATCTTCCTGTCTCTCTCTTTCTTAATTGCAGCCCTACTTCTCTTGCAATATCAGTTAGCATTCACATAGAGATTAAGAGAAGGGGTATCTGACCTTTTTCTTTCTAGATCAGTTTGAATTTCTCTTGATATACAACAAAACCAGGTTTTTTTTTAGTTTGGCATTGCCTTTCTTTCACTGTTGGCTAGCTGTTAATTTGGGGTTTTTTTGGTGGTGTTGTTACAAATGGTTTTCTCATCTTTGTGTTAGTCTATTATTATGTCTGCCTAACCTTCATGAATGCTTCTCTACCAGTCTTCTCTCCCGGTCCTTCGCGCATCATAGAGTGAGTATTTTATTGTCCTTTTCCTGGCCATTCTTACGTGCCTACCTTGTCTTCGATCTACGGCTCTCTTTTTCTCTATTTTTCCTTGACAAAGAGTCTCTCCCTTTTTTTGGATTTTATTGTTTAGAAGGGAGAAAAAAAATAAAATCTAATGTGAATATTCTTCTTAACTTTACTCAACATGGAATTAATTTTCTGACAATTGTAATTTTAGATGCTATTATTACCTTTAGATCATCTTTTACGGGGATGGTTCGCTTATATATTCCTCTCTAATAATTTAATGAACGGCTTTATTTAGGGCATGCTTATCAAAACCAGACCCAACAATTAATTAATGACCGGAAATTAAAAGGAAATCCCTAATTATCCCCAATATTTCTAATATTAACTAATTCAATTATGAATTATCAGTAAAGCTATGCAAATCAGTTAATTAGTGCAAAAAGTATTACTATAGTTACCGATAATTTTTTATACTTAATAGCAATATGATTTTTGAGAAAGAAGAATTTAAAGTCAATCCAAGTAAAATTAAACATTTTAAAGGGTGTTTGAAAATGTAATAGTAATTATTTTTTAAAATTATTTTTAATATCAAAATGATTCAAAAAAATATAAAAATCATTTTAAATAAAAAAATTAAAATTTTAAAAAATATAATTTTTACCGCATTTCTAAAAATCAAATATTCATATGAAGTCGAGCTCCTGCAATCAATTATTTTCTTTTGCCTATCGTGATTCCCGGTAATCCAATCAACTGGTTTCGAGTTATCCTAATTATTTAGGACACACTTTAAATTTAATTAATATTATTGTTTTAAGTATCAACGATTATTAATGTTTTTTATCTGTTTGTAAACAATAATATAACAAAGGCTAGAGTGTGAGTGGATGCATCGCAACCTGTCAATAACTTCAAGCCACAAAATCTTAATTTAAACCAAAACGCAACATCTTATATGATTTAAGACTCAATCGTAAAAGGACATGTTAGTAACGAGATTAAAGAGTGTCAATGTTATTAAAGGACACGTACAATTAATTAAATCTCATTTCCAAGCTCACGATACACTCTTTGAGAGTTAGCTAGCCACGAGTTTGACCTACCAACCAGATGGCCATACTCCTTGACGTGCCTAATCACTCGTAAATAAGGTAGTTTTTAATTTAAAAATGATAAATTATGAGGAAGATTTGAAAATAAAATAAAAATAAAAATAAAAATTTAAAATATGTGATCAATTCATAAGAAGAAAAAAAAATGGTGTAAAAAAATATTGGTGTAAATCCTGATTAAAAATCGATAACGTACAATATGTTTGTAAATGAACTAAATAATAAAAAGATAAAGTAAATATATTTTAGAATAAAAATATAGTCATGAGAATTTAATAAAATAACTGATATTATCTATGCAAGGATGACATAAGAAAAACTCGGATTTTAATGTAAAATCACTTACCAATTAGCTTTACTATATTGAGGATAACTCTCAATCTTATTATCAGATCGGGATAAAATTTTATGAAAAGTCTCCTGACATATTATTCTATCATAAGTTAAAATTTTAGTTCAATTAAAGTTTAAAAGATTATACAAGAATGTCAGCATGAAAAAATTAACCTATAAACTTACTAATAATATTTTTAAATAAGCTAGGTGAGCTGGAAATTTCAGCTTCTTCTTCTCCTGGGCAATCCCTACAGAAGAAATTGCCCACATGTCTTGAGAAATGGGTTATTCTCCATCATTAATTACTACTCTCTCTAATATCAAACACCTTTTCATCATGATCCCCCCCTCAAAGAAGTAGCCCCTCGTTACTAGAAATTGTGAATTTTGAACATTATCGGCTATGTATGGATGTATATAGTGAATTTTGAACGCATTTTTGAACATATATTGCATCCATGACATGCACAAGTAGATTTCTTTTCTAAGTAAAATCATGCAGAATTGAATTCGTACGATACAAGACTCCTGCTTATCTTATATAGTACTGGGAGTAAGCAATTCGGCTACAATTGGGTCGGACTTTGGTGGGTCCGTTTGGGTTGGATTGAGTATTAGTGCATTAGTACCTATTAAAGCCCATCATTTAAACCTCATTGCTTAATTGTTTTCTTTAATTAAATTCATACCATATCAATATGGTCACATCAATCTATTTACATGAACAAAAAAAAGAGTAAAATTGTCTCTCTAACATTTAAACTAGACCATTTTCAGTCGATTTTTAGAGAGACTAGGACATGTGTCAACATCTAATTAGCCAACAATTGACACCGTTCAATTTAAAATATTCTAATTCGTATGATAAAAGGCTCAATTATAGCATTTTTCATAAAACAAGCTATTCCAATAAATTGATATAGTAATTGAACTAGATTGGTGTCGTGATCTACCGCTGGCCGAGCCATTCTTTTTTAAACATAAAAAAAAAATTGCTGAGTTAGGCCATTAGCTCCTTTTGGTTCAATAAATATAGTTAATTTAATAATATAATTAAAAAAATATGATAGGATATATATAAAATCAATTTCTAAAAAATAAAATGTTAAATGATAAAATTAAAAAAAAAACATAAAAAAAACAAAAATACCCGACTTGAGTTCACCTGAGTCAGCTTGTCAAATATGTAACCTTGTCATGAGACCGATGTCATAACCCGTTTATTGACCCTTTATTTTTTAACATATTTTTTTAAAATAAAAAAAAATATAAAGACTTGTAAAAAATGTTTTCTCAACTGAATTCAACCAATTTCCAGCAATTTTATAATTTTTAACTTTTTTGCTTATAGTTCTTATTTTGATGAATTTTTGAAAATAAAAAATTAAAAAAAAAGGAATAAAATCAAAGAAAAAAAAAATTTAGCGGGTGGAAAGATAATCAAGTAAGAATTGAAGAGCCAAAAAAAATACAATAAAGGGATAAGAAAGAATAAGAAACCAAGAAAAAAAAATACTTTCAGAGATGGTAGTATAAAAAATTATGAATGGTAGAGAAGGGGGGCGTGCTAAAAAAAAAAAACCCTAGTCATCATTGAAAGAGCAAGGAAAAAAATATGTGAGGAAAAATTGTAGAGAGAAAACAAATTTGAAGAAAAAAAGGAGATTTTTAGGGGGGAAAAAAAGAAAAACAAAAGAGAAAAAATGGTAAAGAGAAAAAAGTGAGAGCAAAAAAAAATAATTAAGAGAGAAGATTTAGACCCCGTTTGTTTACAATAAAGTAGTTTTCTTTTAAAAAGTGATTTTCTTGAAAAGTGAATTCCAAGAAAATAAATTATTTTTCGATGTTTGGTAGCGTCATGGAAAATAAGTTGGAAAATACTTTCCAATGTTTGGTTATATTATGGAAAATGAGCTGGAAAATAACTTATTAATGTTTTATTTTTTTTTCAAGTTTATTAAAATAATAGGGAACAAATCTTACAAATTAAGAGGTTGAATGAGAATGGAATTGAAAAAAAATCTAATTTCATAAATTATCTCAAATAAAATAAAATAAATAATAATCAAAATAATAGAGGTCAAATCTAACATATAAAAAAATTGAAAGATCATGAAATTAAAATAATAATAATTATAATTTCATAAATTATTTTAAATAAAATAAGTAACAATCAGAAGAATGAGGACCAAATTTGATAAATAAAAAATTTCAATTAAAAAAAATTATAAAAAAAAGTAAATAACAATCATAAAAATAAGAACCAAAGTTAATATAAAAATCAAATTAAATCAAATTTTAAGGGATGCAATTGAAAAAAAAAAGATTCAAACAAAATACATAGAAATAAAAAAATTGAGGACCAAATTTGACATAATTAGCAAATAATATGACATTTTTAAATTTTTCACAACTTCTGGAAAGTGTTTTTCGCCCAAAATAAAAGGAAAACACTTTCCTGGAAATCAAGCCAAATGTTTCTTTGAAAAGAAAGTATTTTCCTTTGACCGGAAAGTGTTTTATGTTGATTAACTTTTCTAATAGCAAACAAATACAGAAAAATTTAGAAAGTAATTCCTAAAAATTATTTTTCAAAAAACAAATGCACCCTAAATTTTTTTTTGAGTGATACAGAGAAACAAGGAGATAAAGATTAAGTAAAGATAAAAAAGAAGGTGCAGAAAAGAGAGAATAAAAGAAAATTAAAAAATAACATGCTATCTTATTCCTCCTCTCTCCCGCTTGAAAACCTTAGCTGCCAACACCCCTATTATGAGGCTGTTTGTCTACGCGGCTGCGGCTGCGTTTTATTTATAACGCAGTTCGCAGCCGTTTGGTAATCAAGAAACTCACTTTACTGTGCATGGGGTCCACATGTTTTTTGCGTTTAAAACGCTGGAAAGAAAAAGCAATGAAAACATGCTTTGCATGCACTGTAGAAACCTGCGGACAGTGCAATTCACTGCTGTTCAATTGTGAATTGCACTGTTCACGTGAACAGTGCAATTCACTTGCACTGTTCGTGTTTTTTTTTTTATTTATATAGTGTGTTAATTGTATTAATTTTTTTTTAAAAAAAACTAGTTTAGAGAATTAAATTCATTCGGGATGTGAACAATATTTTTTTCTCGAAAAACTAGTATAGAGTGAATTAAATTTACGCGCACAGTAATATCAATTTTATATCTGATAATATTTTATCTAATTTTATTACACGTTCAAAAAGTTATGAAAACTGTAATTCTTATCGGATGAATTTTGGACGTAATGGAATTATAAATAGTTTAATGGAATAATAAAAAATATTTTATATAAAGTATTATTTTTTTCATGATGTAATAAGAGTAATTAATTTTACAATATTTAAATTTAAAACCATCAATATTAATATATTTTTTTAAAAATTATTTTATAACCTCAATTTCAAAAACATTCTTAACCAAACACATTAAACTACTTTTTCTTAAATCTCAATTTTAAACACAGTTTTAACCAAACACCTATTTTTTCAAACCAACCTCAACTAAAAGTACTTTTTATAAAACAACTTTTTTAAAACCACAACCACAACAGCTACCGCAATACCAAACACACTCTATTTCCCGTGACTGCCGCCAACTCTTCCACCTATGGCATCCTAGTCGTCAAAACCCACCAACCCAAAAACTCTTCACAAACAACATGTTAGTTTAATATATATTATAATAAATTGATTAGTTACACGTGATATTATTATATTATTATTAATAAAGACTTAATATATTTTTAATTTTTATATAATATTAGATTAATAAATTTAATATTTAATTTATAAATTTAGAGTAAAGATAAAATTCATGGAACAAAAATGCTTTACAAAGAAAATTATAGAGTTGTTATAATTATAATATTCTTATTGTATCATAGCATTGTTTCTAAAATCTTCATAGTCGATGCTCTTTTAAATACTAGATATTTATTAGAGTTGTTGAACCCGACATCGCGGCGACCTTAAAAATATTGTATTCAAATCAATGGAAAGAACAAATTTCTTGGCATCTTCTTCTTTGATGGGGAATGATCTTGTTTAAGGAGTCGCCACCTAATATTATGGTCACTAGAAACTCTGACTGGTCAACAGAGATTCTATAGTACGAGATTAGATACGTAAAATGAAAGATATTATCACCCCTTAAACGTCATGCCTGAGGCAGACTGCATTGCTGGTTTTGTCTTAAATTGCTAAACGTTTATTAGTTTATACTATGATGATTTGCTTATAATATTTCTGACTTTGGCGCCAGTGAATATTCAACTACGAATACTTCCAACTCTGGCATTGGTAAATATTACGTAGCTATAAAATAAAATAAATGTTAAATCAATATTTTTATTTCTAACTCTAAAATTAGTGAATAAAAAAATAAAATAATTTTATTTTTATGCATGCAAATATTTTTTTTAATTATTTTTTGGGCTGGGTCCAGCTCAGCCCGTGTGGGCTGTGCTAGACCCAGCTAGTCTGGCACGGTCGCTGGCCCAAGCCAGTCACCCGGCTGGGCAAAGCACGCGTGAACTTGTTCACTGAAGATTAATTACCTTCGCACAGTGCTAAATACACTGAAGATTGAAAAAGAATGAAAAGGAAGGGGAAAGCTTACCTCGCCGGAGATTGCTCTGGAGATGAACGAGCGCAAAGGGATGGCCACCGCGCAACGACTACCCGATATTCCCTGCTTCTGTGTGTTCTCTTTTTCTCTGTTTGGTGTGTCTGTCCGTCTCTGTTTTTCTTTTTTTTTTGTTCCTTCCCCCTTGGGTTCTCTCAGTATACTCTCTGTTCTCTGTTTCTCCTCCCCTATGTTCTTTTCTCCTTTCCTTCTCCGTCCCCTCTTGTCTGTTCTCCTGCTCGATTTTTTTTTCTCTGTTTCGGTCCACTCTTCCTCGGTCTCCCTGTATTTCTCTCTTGCAGTGCCCTGTTCCCGGTGCAGTGGCTGCTAAAGATGGAGCTCTGGAGCTGCTACTGAAGACGAAGTATAACGGTCTCACCCTTTGTTTCCCTCTTCTCTCTTTTTTTTTAGTTCTTCCTCCTCCTCTGTTCTCTTGACTCTCTCTACTCTCCCTCCGTCCGTTCCTTTCTTTTGTTTTTTTTCCCCAGAGGCCTTTCTCTAGCTTTTATAAAGCCAGAGAAGGTCATGTGTCCCTGCCTCCAGAAACGGCGGGCATCGTGGAGGCGAGAGATCGTGGGCTTCACAAACGGCATCGTGGGTATAGTGGCCGTGATCTGCTGGATTTTCCCCTGGCCATGATCTGCTGGATTTTCCCCTGTTGCACCGGACTTCGGCAAACAGATGATGAACAGTAGGATCCAAAACGGCGTCATTTGGCATGGAAAATGACAAATTGTAGTTTGGTCCCTGACGTTTTGAAATGTATCAATTGGGTCCCTTAATCATTAAATTTTTAATTTTTCCCCTGGATTAAATTCAATTAAATCCCTGAATTTTTTTAATTAATTAAATCAAAGTTTAATTAAGTCCGCAAACTTATTAATTCTTCAATTAAGCTCTTGGTTTTATTAATTAAACTAATCCAAATTTTAATTAAATTCTCAAACTTATTAATTCTTCAATTTCTGATCAATTGACTCTCAAATTTGATAATTTCATCCATGAACTTTGAATTTGTGTTGTCTTAACCCTATTCTCAAATATATTTTTATTCATTTATTTTTTATTATTTATTCAAAAATTGGGTTATGACAAGAGTCGTAGAGATTGATACATATTATGTTCTTTTATTTATGAAAGAAAGCAATTGTTTTAATAAGTTGAGGTGTAAGAGATACCTAGAACTAATATGTAGGTGCTTGTTATAAGACATGTATACTAAACTAACCTGCATGAGATTTTCTTATAGAGATATCACTTGTGTCTATGGAAAAACTTACATGACGGTTGTGTAAGTGATTTTTAGATTTAAAATCACTAAGTTATCTTATATAGGGAGTGTTATGTTTTGATTTTGTTAAATGATATCTTGGTAAAGGTAACAAATGGGCAAACATTGAATATAACATAAACTATATAAATGTATTTGAGTGATCAAGAGAGGATTCATCACCCTAGGTGAATTGGGAAAAATGTTCCACATGTTCTCAAATAGTGTTGATTGTTAAATCTTTGCGTAAGATGGAATGAGATTTAAAAAGAGTTTCAAATTTTATTCAAAGGATCAATGACTATAATGTTATGAACAAATAAAATTTGACATAGCAGACACACTCAATGCTAAAATGTCTAAATCGAAACATTATTGATGAGGAGATAATAATTATACTAAGAAACTGATTACTGAAAGGTTAAGTCAAATTATTTATGATTTTCCTAATTTTTTAGGGATCATGACACATTGCTAGACGGTGCACTTGATTTTCAAATATAAATTAATCAATTATTGAATTAATAATAAATTAAATTATTTGATTTATTTAATTTTATTTATTTAGAATTATAATTTACATTTGAGCCAACATATTAGGAATATAATGGGTCACACACATTAAGAACCATTAGTCAGAAATTAAACTGAGATAATTAATTAAGTGAACTTGATTGAAAATAATTTTAGAAATTAAGTACTAGAATGTATTTAATTCAGAGATTATAATTCTAGTCCTAAAATAATCAATAAGAAATTGATTGATTAAATTTCTAAAATTATCCTTAAATAATATATGGATATTATTGTACTACCAATCAAATTTCGTCATGTGTTATTTTATTTTTTAAAAGAAAGAATAAAATAAAATTAAAATATATGACATGAAAAATAAATGAGCCTTCATATATTTCTTGGTCAATGAAAAGTTGACACTTGGGATGAGATATTCAAGATATCTAGCTATAAATGCAAGATCCCGTCAAGATATCTTGTCATAAATACAAGATCCTGTCAATAAATATAAACCAATGAAATTATGCCATATGACACTGGAAAAGGACATGAGAGCCCCTACAGATCTCTATAAATAGAGGGCCTCAGCCTAGAGGAAGGGAGATTCTGGAGATACAAATTTTCTTCAAGACAAACTCTTCAAGTAAGGAAACTCTCTAAAGAGTTCTCAAGCCTCCTTCATCTACACTTGAAGTCTACAAAGAATAAAGCTCTATTGCATCAAGTCTAAACGCCCCATTAGAGTTCTTCAACAACACTTTGAAAACGAATCAAAGGTAATCTTCAAAGAATCAAATCACCATATCTCGCTTTGCAATATACGCCCAAATTCACGTTCTTGCAAAGCACAAATCTATGTTTGATTTCTCAAATAAATCAAGTCACAATACATCAAATCCAAGGGAAGAATCAGATGATTGCCATATTCTTTTGAAAGAATATATTACATAGAGATTGTACCCATTCATATATTTAATAAAATCATATATTTGTACACGTGTGCTTGTTTAATTTCAGGTGCTCAAAATTGTGTCTAAAATTATTTAAGTGGCAAATAGATATTTTGCTATTTATAGTGTTTTTAGGATTCTCTATAAATATAAAGCCATGCCTCTTATTTTTTAAGAGGTTGTCTATTAGATAGAAAAACTATGTAAGTCACAAAATAAAGAATTAGCACTCCAAGTATAACAATCTCTCTCTCTTAAATAAAGATTTAAGAGATTTCTCACTGGTGGTTCATGTGGATTACCGTTGGAGGCCAGATAATTGGACGACTTGTGATTTGCGACAACCTAACCTTTAAAGAATTATTAAAAGCAGGAGAAGATTAGATCTTTAGGTAATAAATCCCTAAACAACTCTAGATCTGTCTAACGAGATCCTAAGGAGTCCCAAATAATTTTATTTTATTATTTCCATTGCGTGTATGATATTGAGAACCCAACACAACACCCACACAAACCTCATTATATAGCTCTGCTTTGTCCCGTTGCTCTTACCAATGACAACCCATCATCGCTGCCATCAACTAAGCTGTCAGCCATGATCACACAGTCAAGCACAACCACCCACTACTATCTCTCCTGTCACTAGCTCTTTCTTCCTCAACATCAACAAGACTAGCTAATCATGCCGTAGCCTCTAAAATCAAAATCGGTAGCCCCTTTCTTTCCATAGTCATGATCAACCATTATCCATAATATAGTGACAACCAACCACTTTTCCCTACATTGTCGATGTAGAAGCAACAAAAAAATAGAGAAAATTGAGAGAGAGAAAAGGAGAAAGAAATAAAGAAACTAAATCTTTTTTAGGCTAGATTTCTAGGTATGTCTCATCACTGACACAGGATAGAAGAGGAGAGGGTGGTGCTTCTTACTCATCCCAAAACGCTTCTTAACAACGACAACAAGTGGACTCCATGCCCCGCTAGTCTTGGCAGCGCTAGGTCCAAGCGCCGCCACTGTTTCATACTGATTTTGGCATACCAGTCCTGATTCTAGCAGCTTCTTAGTCGATTCTAACAACTTCTTTGTCGATCCCAAGGGTCATTTTCAAACTCAAAACAAATATTTATTGTTTTTGAGTGATTTTGATGTGTTATGAATCTACTATGAATGTTTGTGTTGCAATACTCAGATAGTGTTTGAGATTGTGTTTTTTTTGTTTAAAAATATATTAAAATAATATGTTTTTTTTAAAATAATTTTTAACATTAACATATCAAGATGATCAAAAAAATTTTAAAAAGAAAAAAATTCAAAAATTTTCAAAAGTATTTTTTAATCATAAAAACAAACTTTTAAAGTGTTGGGTCCATATGTGATAACCCTAGAGTTATGATACCAATGATGAATCTATAAATAATGTTGGAATCAATACCTCGGCTGGAAGGATCGGGTAACAACAAATTTATTCGAGGTGTAATGGTTTGGTCTTATTATGAAATTTGATGTGAATTGATATTGTTTTTTTATTATAAAATTTACATATTAATGTTGCTTTTTAATAATTAATTTATATGTGGATGTCAAAAATATAATATATAATTGATATCACATTTCTAAATCACCATAATTAATTAATGTCACAATATGACATCAATTTAATTGATGTATTTGTCTTTTATTCTTCGTAATCATGTCCTCTCAAACAAGCAAACCATGCATACAGATGAGAGAGAGGCTGTGCTTATGAATCAGACGAGAGAAAGAGAAAGCGACGATGGATTGTTGTTTGTTTATAGTTATATGAATTACTTTTTCCTGGCTCCTACTTTTGGATGCCTTCCAAGTTTCATCATCATCGCAACCTCCTTCAGCTTCTCTCTTCAAGCACTTTCCTGGGAAACTTGCTAATTTTCAATTCCGAAGCTTCTTTCTCTCTCTCAAATGGCAACCTTTATATTTTCAGCAACAAATTAATCTTCTCTCAACATATTTTCAGCCTTTTCAAAACGTGGATTCAAGCTTTAAGCTACCCATCTTCTCTCTCGAGAGATTCTTTATTTTCAGCAACAAATTAATCTTCTTTCTCCTTTTGCAGGTAAGAGTGTAAAACAAAAACCCCAGTACTCTTGCTTAATAATTAAAACAAACACGAGACTAATGATAAGGAGAAAAGGTCACGGCGCCTCCAACCAACCTTTTTTTTTTTTTTTTTTTTAAGGTATACAATCAACGATGAAGACAAGGTATACTTTGGAATTATTTTCCAAATTATTATTTTTAAAACGTAATATTAAGTTATTGTTTAGAAAACTACATGTTTAATTATTATTTTTTTAAAATGTGATAATTATTTTGTTGTGTTTGAAAATAATGATGTTTAGTAAATATTATATTTTCAAAGTGTAATAAAATGAAAATGTGTTATTTCATCATATTTTTTTCAAATAGTATTATTCTGTCAAAAATTTTAAATTACTGTATTAATTAAAAAAAAAAAAAAACAGAAACCAAGGTTCAAAGTGTTTCATTAATGCCTATTAGTTTTTTTTAATATACAATGATTTTAATTCCTTTTTTTTTTCTGACGGTGTTTTGTTGGAATTTTAACCTCACTCAGTCACTCTGTGTGTAAAATATATCTCATGTGCAAATAATCATGCTAAATACATAATGATTGACAACACAAGAACACCAAATTTATATGAAAAATATTCTCTAACATCGAGGGAAAAAAATAAGAAAATTAACTCCAAAATAATCCAGAAAGCAATACAATCACGCAAGACTCAAGTTTTATAGTGAATTTAAAGAAGAGAGGATATTGATTATTGACAATAATACATGTTACATCTTTGTATATTTGTAAAGTTCAATACTATAGTAATATCATCACCTTGAGCACTGCATTTGTGACTATAGTATCTTAGAAAAAAGCTTTAATATTTTGTCATAAAATCCTTGTTTTCTTATTATATCAATCAAAAAAAAAAAACCCTTTTCTGTTAACTGGTATCTGTGTCGGTCCTATCCATTTAAAAGAACACTTGTTCTTATATATATATATATATATATATATATATATATATATATACTAGTTGCTATGCCCGCGCGCTGCCGCGGGCTTATGACATGTTTGTGCGTTGTCATGGACTTATAGAAAAAATAAATAAAAAATTTTAAAAAATTATATGGAGAAACACTATTACAATCCACAATGTTTCCAAGAAAAATTAAACTACAAAACTAAATTCTCAACCAGCTTAATATTAAAAAAATAAAATAGACAAAGATAATTTTGAAAAAAATCATAAGAAAAACAAAAGGAAAAAAAATCATAAGAAAAACAAAAGGAAAAAAAATCATGTAGGGAAATACTGCAGCAATCTATAGTGTTTTGTGAGGAAATATACAATTGTAATTCTCAACCAACTCAATATTAAAAAAATAAAACCAATAAATATAACTTTGGAAAAAATCATAAAAAAAACGAAAGGAAAAAAAAAACTATGCAGGAAAACACTGTAGCAATTGTCGCACGTGTGCGGCGTCGCGGCGATCGTCCACCACTTAGGAAAATGGTGTCTACTTGGCAAATATGGAGAGACAAGGAATTCTTGTTTCTTATCAGTAAAATATGGACTGGGAGTCGCCACCTAGTATTCTGGTCACTAGAAACCCTAACTAGTCTCAGAGATGGGGTATGGAGACTGGTTGCGTAAATGGAAGGTATTAGCACCCCAACTACGCCCTACCTAAGGTAAGCTGCATTGTTTTATTATCTGATAAAATCTAAGGTTTTGGTTGCGTTTTCTAATTGTTGGTCCGTCTAAAGGGTCAAGAAAAGCCCTCATCAATAAGGAGGTTCTTATTTTAATGGGGTAAAACCTAACCGTTTTAGTGTCTGAAAAAAATAGAATTTAATATCCAGAATACGTATTACTTGTAATGTCGTACCCCGGATACTAAAAGACAAATAAAATAAATTTTTGTTGTTTTTGAAATTTTCGCCAATGTTCTCTTGACTTTAATAAACTGGTTATTAAAGTCAAAATGCATGTTAAAACATTGTTTTTTGGTGTATGAGTAAACACAATATGATTTTTTAGCTTTGAGACACTGGGTCACGTCTGCCGGCCCATTTAAACAGTGGGTCTCTCAACTGTTCACATGCAACGTGAACAGTGGCGAGACCCGATGAAGAAGAAGAAAACGAAGAAGAAGAAGAAAGGGAAAGGGAAGAAGGCTTGCTTGCGGTGGCTCATGGTGCTTCTGGCGACTGTGGCGGTCGCAACGACGCTGCTAATGGTGGCTGGGGGCACGGTTGTGCGCGGTGCTTCTTCTTCTTCCTCTCCCTCCTCTGTTTTTTTCTTTCCTTTTCTCCTCCTCCTTTCTCTCTTCTCTGCTCTGTTTTTTTTCCTTTTTTTCTTTCGGTCTTCCTCCTCTCTTTTGCTCTTTTGTGCTCCCTCTTCTGCTCTCTCTTTCTTTTTGCTCTCTCTTCCCCTGTTTTTATAGGCAAAAAACAGGGGAGAGAGAGACCGGGTGGCCACTGTGCTGCCGCCCCTCCAACACGTGGAAAGCTTTGGGCAAGTGGGGGGTCCTTAGTCAGCGTTTTTTTGATGCTTTTCAGAGGAAGAAAGTCGGTGAAAACAGGGGGAAGAAAAATCTTCTTCTTCCCCTTCTTCGCGCCTCCAGGGGAAGAAGAAGACCCATAGTGCCGTTCAAAACGGCACCGTTTCGGGCTTTTTTTTAATGAACAGTGTATGAAACGACGCCGTTTTGGACAGAATACTATAGCAATCCACAATGTTTTTTTTTCAAGAAAAAAACTACAAGCTAAATTATCAACCAACTCAATATGAAAAAAATAAAATTGACAAAGACAATTCTAGAAAAAAAAACAAAGAAAACAGAAAAAAAACCATATGGGGAAACACTGTAGCAATCAATATTTTTTTAAAGAAAAAACTATAAAGCTAAATTCTCAATCAGCTCAATATTAAAAAAATAAAATCGACAAAAACAATTATGAAAAAAACACAAAAAAAGAAGACAATTTCGGGGAAAAAAAAACAAAAAAAAAACAAAGAAAATAAAGAAAAAAAACATGTGGGTAAAGCTAAAGCTAAATTCTCAACCAGCTCAATATTAAAAAAAAAATTCAACAAAGAGAATTTTGAAACAAAAACATTTGGAGAAATATTATAGCAAAACAAAAACCATGTGGGGGAAATATTGTAGCAATCTACAATGTTTTTTTTATAAAAAAAACTACAAAGCTAAATTCTCAACCAGCTCAATATGAAAAAAAAACCGAAAAGAACCATTTTGGGAAAAAATTCATAAAAAGAAAGAAAAAAAATCATATAGGAAAACATTGTAGCAATTCACAATGTTTTTTTTAAAATAACAGAGCTAAATTATCAACCAATTCAATATTAGAAAATCAAATCAGCAAAAATAATTTTGAAAAAAACATATAATATGTTTTTAAAAAAGAAGTAAATCATGGAAAATAAAAACAAACATGTAAAAACAAAAAAAACAAAAAAACAAAAAAAATATTAGTACAACGAAAATAAAAGGCGTGGGGAAAGCTACGGTACTTTCCCCACGCCTTTTAGAGTATTGTTAATATTTGCGTGTCTGTCGACTTAGGTTCTTAAGCCCTGTTTGTTTGCAGGAAAGTAGTTTCCTTTTGGAAAGTGGTTTTCTTGGAAAGTGAATTTCGGAAAAGTAAATTATTTTCCGATGTTTGGTAGTGTCATGGAAAGTAAGTTGGAAAATACTTTCTAGTGTTTGGTTATGTTATGGAAAATGAGCTGGAAAATAACTTATTAGTGTTTTTTTTTTCAAGTTTGTTAAAATAATAAGAAACAAATCTTACAAGTAGTAAAAAGTTGAATCAAAATGGAATTGAAAAAAATCTAATTTCATAAATTATCTCAAATAAAATAAATAATAATCAAAATAATAGAGATCAAATGTAACAGATAAAGAAATTAAAATAACAATAATTACAATTTCATAAATTATTTTAAATAAAATAAGTAACAATCAAAAGAATGGTGACCAAATTTGATAGATAAAAAATTTCAATTTAAAAAATGATAAGAGAAAAGTAAATAACAATCATAAAAATAAGGACTAAAGTTAATATAAAAATCAAATTAAATCAAATTTTAAGGGATGAATTTGAAGAAAAAAAAGATTCAAACAAAATATATAGTAATTAAAATTTTGAGGACCAAATTTGATATAATCAACAAATAATATGATATTTTTAAATTTTTTCACAACTTCTAGAAAGTGTTTTCTGCCCAAAATAAAAGGAAAATATTTTTCTGGAAATCAAGTCAAATTTTTCTTTGATAAGAAAATGTTTTTTGTTAACCAACTTTTCTAATGACAAACAAATACAAAAAAAGTTAAATTTTTTTCTTTTTAAAAATCATTTTTTAAAAGACAAACACACTTGCTTTTTAGGAAACAAACGCACCCGTGAGAAACAAAGATCCCCGTTTTTCCCTTTCATTTCCATCGCCAACATGCGCGCACACTTCAGGGTTTCACCCGTAGTTTCCTTTCAATTCTCATTCTAGTTATTTTCTTATTTAAACAATCATAATGGACCCACCGTGTTCTTACGACAGATTCTTGGTTTCTAGATGCTACTTATATACAACTACTTGGAAATTCTTGCTACTTGGTCAAGACACTTAATTAAGACTTTAAGAAATGCGAGTAATTGTCTGTGGCAAGTCAATGCCAGTGGTCCAAAACAACAATTTACTTGGAACAAGACCTCAAATTAATCTAATGTTTGACATTTAAATAGAATTGGCCTATTGTACAGTTCGATCCTTCATTAATGTGGGATATGCGTGCACGAGTACTGTGTTAAAAACCCACCATTTTTAATTATGCACGAATTTAAGTTGAGATGGAAGTAATTGTGTTTCTAGTAGAAAATGCCTTTTGCTTTTTTTTTTTTTTTACGTGGATGTTCGTGTTAACTTAGACGTATCTCAATTGATTTTACGAATTCTGAAATTAATGACTATGTAGGCATCTAATAGCCTTTAGAGAATTCAAACTCGTTATCATTAGAGTGCAACCCAAAACTTAACCTCTTAGAATTGCCATTTTGCCTTTTTCTACCTAAGAAACATGCATCAACATTAATTTAATCAGAGTCTTTCCAGATTCACGTTTTTATCTGAGCATATGCCCCAAAAATATGTTAAATCATGGTTCTTTCACGAGCCTTTTAGATTTATGACAGCTAGTTACTCTCGTGGCAAGTTTCTTTCTCCAATCTGGAAGCCTTCATAGTTTCTTTTGGATAGGTCTTGGATATTAAGTAATACCTTGGTTATTTACCTGTTTTGAGTTCAGGCATATTCTTTGGAATGACAAGGCTGACTAGTTTTGGTCAGGGCCAGGGGCTGGCATTTTTGGACTCTTTAAAGTTACGGGAGCGCATTTTAAAAATACCCATAGGTGGACCAAAGAAAACTGCTATATACAGGAAGAAAAGTATTTTGCTCTTCCTGTATGGGTCGCTGTTGTGCTTATGTGGAACAATTATTGGACACACTTTCTTCGGTGAACATATATAGTCATATTTAGCCATAAAAATTTTGAAAATTAGAACAAGAAGATATATAAAATCAGGTTTGCAGGAATATTGATATCAACAAAAAGAATAACTGAAAAAAGTAAAAAAAGAATTCTTTTTCTTCAATTAATTGAGTGTGTAATTTTTGCTACACCTATATATATATATATATATATATATATATATATATATATATATATATATATATATAAAGAAAGTAACCCTGAAAATGACACAAAAAAAAAAGAGTGTCACCGTGTACAAAGGAACAGTAGCAAAACACCCACCACGAAAGAAATGTTCCACTTTGATGATGATCTAGTATTTCTAAGACCACTTCCCTTGTTGAACGAATTCTCCGACGCCAGCAAGGAGCTAAACGTGAAATTAGGATTTGACCCATAAAGAGCTTGAACACCATTTACATCATCAATCTTAAGGTCCACTTTCTTAGACCTAGGACTCAAACTTGGATACATCACGGCTTCCTTAACCGAAGAGTGAGCCAATCCAAGTATATGCCCAATCTCATGAGTAGCAACTGATTCCAAATCAACAGCCACCCTTGACTTAACTGTCTCGAAATCAAGTGCCCACGTTTCACTTGCATCAAGATGAAACCTTCCATTCTCCGGTGAAAATGCATGAGCCAGTACTCCCAGAACCCCATCGAACGGTTGTCCGTCGCCGTGATCCCTGTAATAAAACCCGATTCGAATATCTGCTGATGGATAATCTTCAATTTCCATGAAACTCACTGGAATCACCTGTGCCCACCTTGAAAAGGCACGCTTGAAAACTGTCTTTATGTCCTTTAAACTTATGTAATCAATCATATTATTCTGCGAAAACGCATAGGTTAGTATCACCGGTGCCTGACGTCCCCACCTAGGCTTACCATAAAAATATGAAAAATGTTTTGTGGCTTGAAACGTTGTGCCATGTGTCTTTGTGTCACTAACACCACATCTAGGGGACACCATCATCGATATGGTATCAGAATCCAGTTTACCTGTTACAGGTAATCCTAGATTAGTTTGATATGCAATAACAGCCGATTCGAATTGCTTATCAAAGATATCCGTGAAATTATTCTCGTCGGGAATCGGGAGGTAACCGAAACGGTTGAAGTATTCCTTCAGCTCCGACATGCCACTGACTTGACTTCCCTTCCCGGCATCAAGGAAGCGAGTGAAACCATGCCACGTGGTGGTGGTGGTGTTGTGGGTATCGACGGTTATGACAGTTGATGAAGATTCTGGAAATATTCTGGCGGGAAAGGAAGGGCGGCAGAGGCAGAGAAAGGAGAAGGGGATTAGGAAACTGTAATAACTGAAAAACTGAAACATAGTAATTTGTGGGGGTACTGTTTGTTATTTTTGGGATTTGGACCTCTATAATTGCAGGGGATGAGAAGATTTATAGTCATTAGCTAGGGAGCTCCGATTGAGAAAAGGTGATTAAATTTTGCATAAAATCAACATAAAAGTCATGTATGAAACTATATATATATATATATATATATATATATATATATATATATATATATATATAATATCTCAGAAAAGACGGAGAAACAAGTAATTGAGGAGGGGAGAAAGTTAGGAAGATTCTGCCGTGGCCTTGTGTGCCTTTTCATTACAGATTCTGACTTTGGTGGGGTGTTATATGGTGGGTAAACCACTGTCTATATGTTGCTAATCAACTGTTTATTTTAATTTAATTTCATATAATTAATTATCAAAGACTGGAATGAAAGTATTTTTTAATTGAGGACAAATAAAAGGGATAAGCTCAGGAAGTTCATAACAAATTTGATTTGTTTGAGTTTGGTTGATGGTTTTCAGTTCGCTGACCAAATTAGTTGATATTTAAAAGATTAAAGTTATTTTCTCCGGCAGTCATTGTCTAGTGGAGGTCTCAGCTCTAATTTGCCTAACCTGTATTACATGACAATCGCTTCATTTTTTACATGCCTCTTTTGTCTTGCTTTCTATTGGTAATACTTTTTTTTTTTTTTTGATTAGTGTGGAGTGTCCGGGCCAGCTTGCGCGCACCACGACTAGTCCCCACAGCCCACTGAACATTCTGCAAGTCCAGTGAGCAGGTAAGGCACCACGAGGATGACAAACATGCACATAAAAATCGAACTCGGGCGCGGAGGAAAGGGACAAGCCCCCCACACCGCTAGAGCGCAACCCCAAGTGCCTATTGGTAATACTTAATAGTATGTGTGCCGAGTAATTCGGCATAGTGTGCCTTTACGAAAATGTTTTTAATTTAAATTATATTAAAATGATTTTTTTTAAAAAAATTGTTTTTAACATAAGAATATGGTTTATTATTAGTTAAGCAGCCAAGGATTCTTTCCTACCTATAATTAACAGAACGTCCTCTCCCTCTCGTATTTTTAATTTTGCAACTGTTCTCATGTCTTAACAGTTTTTGGAGTGATGAGCGATTAGTTAGCTGATCTAATTTTATATATATTTGAAAGGAGAGATCAGAAACAGATAGAGAGGGGGAATTAATTAATTAATTAATTATGATTGCTTATCTTAGTGGGCAAAAATAAGTTAAACTGACGAAGAAAAAGTCTTTTTTTGGTTTCGCTTTCAGAGCGCAACGAAGTTATCTAAATGACGCAAGCACAAGTATAATAAGTGTACATTATGAATAAACTGGTCTGTTTGTCACTATAATTATCAAGGGGTCCTATGCTATCCCTCTTTTCTATTTGCTCTCTCTCTTAAGCCATTTCTGCGAAAAAGCTGTATATTGCTTATTCCATGATAGCGAAAGCAAATATGAAAGCATTGGGATCTGGAATCTCGGCACATAATGGTATGTTCTTTCCTGGAAAACGATTCGGGAAATCTTTTAAACTATTTTGAAAAATTATAAAAAATTTAAAAATATTTTATTATTTATTGATTATATCAAATATAATTTTTAAATTTTTTATTGCTATATATATATATATATATTTTGTTTTGAATATTTATTTTTTAATTTCATACTTTAAAATTTAATTTTTATATTAACTTTGGTCCTCATTTTTATAATTATTATTTGTTTTTTTTATTTTTTAATTAAAATTTTTTATCTATCAAATTTGGTCCTCATTCTTTTGATTATTACTTATTTTATTTGAAATAATTTATAAAATATTAATTATTATAATTTTAATTTCTTCATGTTTTTATTTTTTTATTTTTTAGATTTGATCTCTATTATTTTTTTTATTATTTATTTTATTTGAGATCATTTATGAAATTATATTTTTTTTCAATTTCATTCTCATTCAACTTTTTAATTTGTAAGATTTGTTCCTCATTATTTTAATAAACTTGAAAAAAATAAAACATTAATAAGTTATTTTCCATGACATAACCAAACACTGGAAAGTGATTTCCAACTTATTTTCCATTACATTACCAAACATCGAAAAATAATTCACTTTCCCGGAATTCATTTTCCTGAAATTCACTTTTTAAAAGGAAACTACTTTCCAGCAAACAAACGGGGCCTAAATTCAATCCTAACTTTTAGAATTCAGGTATTGAATATAAGAGATGGTGAATAATAAATTGAAATTTAAACTTATTTTTTTTATTAACATGGATACCCGAACCAGCTTGCGCACATCTCGACTAATCCTGTGGGCCCTGAAGTTAACGACCAAATAAGTCTTCAATGATCGTCATGTTAACAACCACAGAGCTTTAACCTTAAACTCATTTCTTAGTTATATTCAAAATAGATCTAAAGAGCATCATTAGCACTTGATATAAGATTTCAATAACCCAATCCAAATATACTCAAAACGAAAAAGGAGAAACTTATAATAAGATATATATATATATATATATCTTATTAACTATGTCGTCATTACAAGAAAATATTTATTTATATTATTTGTGTGTAGTTTTTCATAAAAGTAGAAAAGTTTTAATTTCATGAGGACATAACCCTTAAAATATTTATATTAAAGTTGATTCTTTGATAAAAACAATTTTTTATGTACACTTTTCAAAACAGAAAAAATCTCAATTCCTTGAGTGCATAACTCTTTTAAGAATTTTACTTTCATCAATTCTTTAGTAAAAACAAAAAAAATATTATTTATTCTTTTACAAAAATAACAAAATCTCAGCTTCTCAATGATAACACTCTTTTAAAGATTTTACTATTATTGGATCAATTCTATTATAAAAACGACAATCAACAAACATCACGCAAGGAAAAAACAAAAAAAAAAATAGCAACCTTTTTAATTACACCAATTAAGTCTCACAATAATCAAACGAACACATCCACACATGTAGAATAATATCAATCCAATCAACCATATACAAGCCAACACACACCCACACAATAAAAAATCAACAAATATATTACAAATTATCCAAAACAAATAAATTACCGCGTTGGGGTTTGAAATTGACCTTCGAGAGTCATTGGAGTCGGTCGAAAGCTGCTGGAACTCATGAGCTCGGCAGTGACGGTTTGTGGAGGTCACACTCGGGACAGTAGGCAATGCGTGAAGCAAGGGCTGGTGAGACGACGTATGTGTTCCATGCTCCTCTACCGAAACCTACAAAAAACCAGGCAGGAAAGACCTCGTTCTTGGTGGAACACGATCTTGATTATTGTTGGGTTCATTTGGGCAGATCTGCGACTGTGTGGAGAAGATGGGTGTTTCGTGCTGGTGTTGGGAGAGAGGCTGTCAGTTAGTATTAGAGAGGAACGAGATAGATTTATGGTGGCTTGCTTGTGGTCTGGTGGTGGCTGTTGCTACTTCTTTGCAAACATGATCATGGGGGATTGAAGAGAGAATGTGGCACCTGTGTGAGGTGGAAAAGATGGGGTCTGTGGCAGTGTGGCTAGATAGATTCTGGCTAAAATAAAAAAATAAAAAAAAAATGACGGCTTGGGTTGAATTTTTTTTTTTTGTGGAAGAGGAGTGGAAAAGGTATTATTTCTCAAGTTTTTTTTTTCTTTGTTAATGTCTTTTTCTAGTCTCCTTGTGATCTTCAAATTTTTTTCCTTCCCCGCCGATCCCTTGGAACTTTCTCTCTTTTATTCTCCACCAAATTTTTTCTTCCTATTTTATCTATTTTTCCTTAGAATTTTCCTCCCCTTTTTGTATGATCTCTCCTTACTTTTTTTTTTTTATCTCCTCCCTTCTCTGATTTTGTTTATTCTAAACCTGGGCCCTATTGATTATGTTTTCAAATCAAATATATATATATATATATATATATATATATATATATTAAATCCTTCCTTTTTTACTTAGTTGTTATTTAACCCTTAATCTTTTGTTATTATTATTTAAAAAAAATATGTTGAAGAAAAAGGGTCAAAATCAGGTTATAAAGAATTTAAAAATTCATTTTATTTTGACTTTATATAATAAGTTTATATATTAAAAAAAGGAATGACATCACTTTTTTCAAATAATGCAGTAAACTAAATAAAAAAATCAAAATGGGATCCACACAAATAATGAGAAAATAAGATAATTAATTAGGAATCCATTTGATGTAGATGAAAGGACATTTGATGTAGATGAAAGGATCAACTTGAAAAGGGTGTATAATAATGAAAAGAAAGAAATTATCAACTTGTGATCCATTTAAATAAAAATAAAAGGAAGAAAAGGATCAATTTGGGATTTACACTACCAGAAATTTGCTTAATACCAACGACATTACTGACGGAATACTTTTGTCGGTAATTTGAGGTCACAATTACGGATGAAATTTTTTCTGTCCGTCATTCCGCCGGTATATACCGACGGACACATTCAGTCGGTATTACCGACGGAATGACGGATAGAAAATTCAGAATTAAAAAAAAAAACGGTTCGCTAACGTGGAGGTTTTTACGGGTGATTTTACCGACGGAATTACCGAGGGATTCAAAACGGCAGCTCCGTACGGTGACGTGACCGTTTCACCATTTGAAATGTCAACGGAATTACCAAGGGATTCAAACCAAAATCTCCGTACAATGATGTGCCCTGTTTACCGTCAGAATAGCCGACGAACTCACAGACAGAATAATGTCGTTGATGAATCCGTCGGTAAAAGTTAATATATGCCCACTTTGCCGACCCTCTCCTCCCCTATTTCTCCTTCTTCTTTCCCATCCCAACTCTCCCCTATTGCAAACAACCACCCCCCTAAAAAAAATCTCCCTCTTCTCAACACAACAAGTCATATTTCTTGAAGTTTTGTGGTCACAGCATCTGTGTTCTAATTTACCGACGGATTTTATCAGTTTTTATAAGTAATTCTATCTTTTTAATTTTTAACATTTAAATGTCAATTTTATTGTTTTTTTAGTATATGTATTTTGTTAGTATATGCACATGTTTTATTGTTATTTCTTAAACAAACTTGTAGTATATGAATGTATAATTTTATACTTGTTATGGTTTGTTTTAGATTTTGTAAAATTGTATTTGTTTGTAAACTGTTGAAACTTTATTGAATTACCGAATTACATGTGTTGTTTTGAAATAATTAATAGTTTGTTTAACAGGTCCGTTTTAATTTTTATCAATGGTATTGCGGAGTTGTAATTTTCATAAATTTATATGTATTAATTTGTATGGGCGTTGATAATTGATAATGAATATTTAATATTTATGAGAAGTTGTAATTGGTTTGTTGGATAATCTCGAGGTAAACCAATTTTTTTGCAAATTTATTTACCTAACATAGTTAATTAATACATGTTGTCATCATAATTTTATAGAGGTTCGATAGAAGTCATGGATGTATCGAGATTCATCCCAAGGATTGCGAATGATGGATTATTGTAACTGGGTTCAGGGTTTTATTAATTTCACAACATCTATTCCCATAAATTTTACTGGAGGCGGTATTAGGTGTCCATGCAGGAAGTGTCAAAATAAAAAGTATCTATATCCAGATGTTGTAATGATGCATCTTCTACACAAAGGGTTTATGGAGAATTACCAGTGTTGGTACACACATAGAGAAGTATTTGTTAGTAAGAAGAGAATGAGAGAAAGGGTGGTTGAGTCAACTTCTAGTGCTAGCAACGTGCATGAAGCGGCAAATGACAACACTAATCCTTACAGGAATATGATTATGGATGCAATGAGAATGAATCAAGGTAATGTCAGTCAATGTCCAATTGTAGAAAAAGAACCTAATGCAGATGCAGCTAGGTTTTTTGATTTGTTGAAAGATTCTGACGAACTATTATGAGATGGTTGCACGAACCATAGTATATTATCGGTCGTAACACATGTGTTCATCATCAAGTCAGATCATGGGTTGAGTGAGGCCGGGTATGATAAAATTATTGAATGGGCGAGAAGCATTTTACCTGAAGGGAACAAGCTGAAAAAGAACTTCTATGTTGTGAAGTCCATGATGAAACCCCTCGGTTTAGGATACCAGAAAGTTGACATGTGCCCTAACTTCTGCATGTTATACTACCTTGAAAATTCTGAGATGACCGAGTAAATGACATGCGGGTATTCCTGTTACAAACCCAGAACTGGTAGGGGAAAGACTATAGTGGAATATCAAAAACTTAGATACTTTCCAATCACACCTAGATTGCAGAGGTTATTCATGTCACCAAGGACTGCTGAGCACATGACATGACACCAATCACATTATTAAGGTAAGCATATTTCATTCCTAAAGTCTATATTTTTTTTTGAATTTTTTGAATATATTTTATTGTTGTATTGCCATAATAATTGAATGCTTTGTTGAATTGTAATTGTTAATGTTGAATTTACCTTAGAATTAGTAATTGAATATGTTGGAATAATTAGTAATTTTACTCTATTATTGCATTATTTGTGTTTAATTATTTCCATTAATTTTAATTGTTAGTCTAAATTTTTTTTTGAATTTTTTGAATATATTTTATTGTTGTATTGCCATAATAATTGAATAATTTGTTGAATTGTAATTGTTAATGTTGAATTTACCTTAGAATTAGTAATTGAATATGTTGGAATAAGTAGTAATTTTACTCTATTATTGCATGATCTGTGTTTAATTATTTCCATTAATTTTAATTTTTAGTCTAAAGTTTTTTTTGAATTTTTTGAATATATTTTATTGTTTGTATTTCCATAAGAATTGAATAATTTGTTGAATTGTAATTGTCAATATTGAATTTACCTTGTAATTAGTGTGGATGTTATTTGTATAGATGTTATGTTATATACAATATTAGTATAGATAGGGTCAATTGGTTGTGGCTATTGTCAATATTTGCAAGTTTGTGGATTTGGATAGTCTCCAATATAGGGAGGTGCTGTCGAATTTTTTTTAACATTCGAATTTAATTATATAATTATTCCTATAAAATTGTGTAGAAGCGTAGAACGAAATCCACAGCTCGTTGCTCACGTATGGTCGCAACTAGTTCTTCTAGCAGCGAGGATGACATATCCTTAGGTGCCTCTCAAGAAGAGGCACCTGCGTCGTCAACTGATGCTGCCTCTTCCAGCGCGGTTTCACAGAGCAGAGACGGCGTGCCTTCGCAGCGAAATCAATTCACCCGCAAGTACGAGACACAGTGGAAGGACGACCTTTCAATGTAAGTTTGTTAATGTTTTAGTTTTTTTTAATTATAACATAATTTATTAACAACTAATCAATATTTCATTAATTTAATTTATTTTCAGGTTCACAAACATTGAGTTGAATATGATGATTACTTTTTTTCATTTTCAGGAGACCTATAATAGCCGGTTGAGGGAGAGATATGTGGACGATCCTTCGACCCATCCGGATTTCGATTCGGATTTGTGGATGGAGGTTGGATCGTCTGGTGGACCCGATAAAAATCAGGTGTACGGGCTCTCCAACACTACGGCCGAGAACTTGCGAGCGGCCCGTAGTGTCTCAACCGTTGGGAGCTCCCAATCAGTATAGAGCACCCAATCTAAGGAGTTCGTGGCCTTGTAGCAACACAGGGCTCAGCTTTCCGAAAAATACGACCACCTATCGGCGGAGTATACACAAGTCAAAGCGAATCATGAATAGCTTCGCCAAATGGTCATGAACATGGCATCACAGAGCGGTGATACATGTGCGCCTTCTCCTTTTTGGCCGTATAACAACCAACCTCTTCCTCCTCCTCCTCCTCCAGCTCCACCATTATGTTAATTTGTAATGAATATTATTTAACTTCTATAGTTAATTTAATATTTTTTTTGAAACACATTCAGTTTGTAATGAATATTATTTAACTTTATTTTTTTTGTTTTTGATGTTTAATAAAATTTTATTTGCATAATTGGTTTTTTTTACTATTAATTTATATAATTTTATATTATGTATTCTAAATAATTTTTTAAAAACATATTTAAAAATAATCATAGAGGGTTATACCGACGAACTGTATCCGTCGGCATTAGACATCTTAGCGATGAATTTACAGATGGAATTAATCCGTTGGCATTTCACAGTAGCTTGGTGCAAATTTCACAATCACCGATGACCTGACCGACATAAATAGTCTGTTGGTATTTCACACACTCACCGACGGAATACATCCATTGATATATTTCAAGTGAGAATTTTTTTTTGGCGCGCAATTTCTGTTTGTAAAACCGTCGGCAATTTTTTTTAACCGATCGATGTAGCGACAGAATGAGGTATTACCAACGAAAGGAAAGCCGATGGAATGTTTCTGTTGGAGATGTCGTCGGTAAAAAAATTACCGACGAACTATGAATCACAGACCGACGGAATAGTTCCGTCGGTAAAACTGTGAAATCTTGTAGTGTTATAAAAATGATAATGAAAAGATCAATTTAGAATCTATGATTAAAATGAAAGGATCAGTTTGAGATCAACTTAAATAAAAATAAAGATGCTACATTGATTGTAGAGTTTAGTTTAACTTACCTAGCTTTAGGATTCAACTATGAACCTTTTGATTTGCAAGGCTTGACCTTCTTGATAGGAAGGCCTCCAACTCTTCTAATGGAAGGACTTGAAACTATTATGATTGTAGGGTTTATAACTCTCTTGATTGCATGGCTTGGAAGCTTCTAATTGCAGGGCTTGAAATTTCATAATGGCATGATTTGACTTCATGTTTACAGGGCTTGAATTTCCTTGATGACATGGATGAATTTCTTTACTGTAGGGCTTGAACTTCTCCTTATAACAGGGCTTGAAACTTTCTCATTGTAGGACTAAAAAATCTCTTAATGGTAGGGTTAAAACTTTCTAATTGCATAGCTTGAACTTTTTCTGACATTAGGGCTCGAAACTCTCCTAATAGAAAGGCTCGAAACTTTCTAATTGCAGGGATTAAACTTCTTGATTGCAGTGATTAAATTAAAGATATCTTTTCTATAATAACAACTTATTCTGATTATATTCATAAAGCAAAAGGAAACATAAATTATATATTTTGGAAGCTCAACCTTTATTTTCATGTTATCTGCATCTTCAAAAACTTTTCGTTTCAGAAGTGCTAAAAGCTAGGCATTGGTTTGCTTGAATCACTTAACTGACCTCCACTATTTTTAATCTTCACTACGAGTTTACTTCTCATATTTTCCATCTTGATCAGTAATTACGTATGGTTCATCCATCATTCTAGCTTCATCCTCATTAAATTTATTTGTCGAGATCATGAATTGAATGATTATCCTAAAATTTAGCTTCTTTTCTTTTAAAAAATGAATGGTATATATATATATATATATATATATATATATGGATTGTTTATCAAATAAATGGCTATTTTAGAAAGAAGTGTTGGGTTCCAAATTAAAGTTTTGGCTTTCAAAAATGAATCATCTTGCCTCATGTTATTTTGTTGTTGCCTATTTACCGGTAAAAACCCATGATTTAATATCTTAAATAATAATATTCAACAAATAAACACGTCATCTTTAAAAAATATATTTCTTTTATTTTAGAAACTAACACTTAATAACACAAAAAACTATTTTTTTTTATTAGAAAAGGATTTTAAAAGCTTATAATGTAAATTAACATGCATGTGGCTAAGAAGAAAATTAAGAATTTAAAAATATCGAATAACTAATTCATACATGAAAATCTTTTAAATATGTCATCTTAATTTAAATATTTTAATAATTAATCTTACTACAATTTTAATTCTCCAAGTTTTATCTTATCCTTTATAATCAATATTTTATTTATCTTCAATATTGTACTTCATGAGTGATTTTTTTTAATTATTTTATTATTATTTGCTAGCTATCTTTCATAATTTTTTATCCCTTCCACATTCTTCACAAGAATTGTATCGATTATCTAAAACTCGCATGACAATACGCAGCGCGTGAAGTAAGGGCTGGTGAGACGGCGCATGAACGCATCTTAACAATGAAAAAAGAGAGGCAGAAAAGGCCTCATTCTTAGTGGAACACGATCGTGATTATTGTTGGGTTTTTTTAGGAAATCTACGACTGTGTTTCTGATTTGATCAGGGTTGATTTATGGCTGGAGAATGAAGTGGAAAGGCTAGTGATCGTGTTGCCGTTGATGGTTATGTGAAACGGGGAGAAGAGGTGTTACTAGTTTGTTGTTGTCGTTGTTAAGGTGATGCGCTTGTGTGTGTAGAAGATGGGTAATTCACGGCGGCGTTGGGAGAGAGGTTGTCTGACAATGTTAGAGATGAATGAGACAAATCTGTGGTGGCTTGGTTTTGGTCTGTCGGTGGCTGCTTGCTTCTTTGCTAGAGATAAAGAAGGAGTTGAAGAGAGGGTGAATCCTGTGAGAGGTGAAAGAGATGGGGTCTGTGCCCGGATTCTGACCAAAAAGAAAACAATAAAAACAAGTGATGGCTAGGTTTCAAATTTCTTTTTGGAAGAGGGGTTATACGTTGCTCTTCGATTTATCTCTCTCTATTATTTCTCTTGCAATTTTCTCAATTCTTATTCTTCTCTAAATTTTTTTTAGAATTTTCTCTCTTTTATTTTCACCAAATTATATCTTTTTATTTTCTCTCTTTTTTTCTTTTATAATTTTCTCTCCCGTCTCGTATGATCTCTCCTCAATTTGTTTTTTCACTTCTTCCCCTTTCTGATTTTTTTTTTATTCTAAAGAATGTCATCTTTTCAAATCAAGTCAAATTTTGAATTATTATTATTATTATTATTATTAAATCCTTCCTTTTTTGCTTAGTTGTTATTATAACTCTCATTATTATTATTATTATTATTATTATTATAATTATTATTATTATTCCAAAACATGCTGAAGCAAAGTGGTCAAAATTAGGTTATGATAGATCTTAGCTAAGAAAAAGCTACATTATTGCTACACCAAATTTCACTTTTTCCTCAATTGGATGCATAAACATTAATCATTAGTTATTTCCTTCTGATGCACCAACTTTTTTAATTTGTACACATCATGTATCTCCATAAAGTTTTCGTACATTAAAAATAATTCCTTCTATTTGGTTTGAAATTAAAAAAAAACATTTGAAGGAATTTTGTTTTCATTTTATGTTCTTTTTTATGGTGGTACAATCACATGATATAATTATATTAATTTTTATGTTTCTTTAAGTTTGTCTTTTTATTTCAATAATCTAAAACAACAATAAGTATTATTTATTATTAATTAAAATTAACTAATAATTAATTAATACAAGTAATTATTTATTATTTTAATCACATTAATTAAAACATTTTTTTTTGTTTTAATCAATGTCGTTATTTTCTTTAACCAAATAAACAAATTGTTTTAATTAGAAATAATTTTTATTAATAAGATATTATATTATTTCAGGGGAAGCTTTTTTTAGAAGGAGAAAAAAAAACTCAAAATTGATGTTAGGTGGAAAAGTCAACTCCATATCATAGAAAAAAATTAAAATTAAAATATTATCGATGGAAGTATTTGATTGACACAATCTAAAAACTTGGTGTACCAAAACAAAAATAACTAAAGTTCATCTACTCAATTGAGAAAAGTAAAAGTTCATGTACCGATAGTGCAATTTTCCCTTAGTGAAGGGCCATAGGAGACCTCAGCAGAAAACGATGTACGATGTAATTGACTAATGTTGAACGGAAATATTTGATTGGTTGAACTTTGAAGTTGAGCAAAAGTCTTTAACTGAAAGTTTTGAAAAACTTAATGCACTCAGATAGAAAAATCTTTAATTCCATATACTTGATCGAAAAAAAGTGAAAATTGAGGTACCAACGGTGTAATTATTTTCGTAAACCATACAGTATTTTTTTTTTTTTTCTTTTGGAAGAGCATGGCATGCACGTGGAAAAATGCTAAAGACCTTAAAAGTTGTTAGAATTAATTGACAATTTTCTCATATAAAATAAGTTAGAATTAGTTGTAACTGACTTTAATCACTTCTTAGTTCTTTCTCTCAGAATTTAGCCCTGTCTTCAATGTTCCATGTCGGATCTTGACACTATCATACATAACAATGATACCTCTACCAATAATTCAAAATTTCAACGCTATCCATTGCCTAAAAAGTGCAACCTGGCCCAAGAAGTCAGTGGGCCTTTTCACAGTCTTGCCTGCCCATGGGCTATGGACTGTTTAATACTATTGGGCCACGTACTCTTGCTTCATGGTCTACGGTTCGGACTCTAAACTCCTATTGCAGATTTACCTTGGCATGGACCGAAGTCTATTAAATGGGCAAGAAGGATGCAGCAAATTTGGATAAATGCCCTGCCAATCAGCTCTGAGTCGGAGGCCCATCTTTTAAATCCTTCCTTTTTAGGTCACGTGACAAAATTCAACGTTGGTTTTTGTATTTTAAAATATTTTAAAAAAAATTAAATTTTTATTTTTTTATATTTTAAATCATTTTGATGGATTGATATTAAAAATAATTTTTAAAAAATAAATAAAAATAATTTTTATATATTACTAAATAAAAATTACTTTAAAAAATAATCGTTAAAAAACAGGGAGGGAGGAGAGATGAGAGGCATCATGATATAATCCTCTTCACGGCCTAGTTTGAAGACAATCAATAACACGAAGCATCATGATCATGGATATGTAAGCTTGACCGACCAACTATATGAAGACGGTGGCACTCAATTAATTAGAAGCAAAAGCACATCACTTTCTATCATTGAGTTAAGAGTTTGTCATCAGCATCTGCAGGTCATCTTCCCGCATCCACGTCGGGCCATATCCTGAGCAGACCGAACCCTTTAGTCATGTTTTTATTTATTGCTCTTTTAATGTAAGGTATCAACTTCAACAAGATTGTGCTAACTGAATGATGATAATGAATTTCTTGACGTACTGTCCTGACATTTTATACAAAGGACTTCAACATGGCAATGAAATGGCTCCATCAACATTATTTTTTTTTCTTATTAAGCTCCTGTTGTCTTTCATCAAACCGGCAGATATTCTCCAATTTGTTTTAAGAAAAAAAAAATGGAGTTCCTCGTGGATATTCATTATTCATGTAAACAAGGAAGGTAAAAAAAAAACTATATTAATATATATTAATTTACAACAAATCTAAGGGGCATCAATAAAATACTGTTCATTAAGACATAAAATATTATGAATTGGAACGGTATTTTTATCATGGCTAGACTGGTGGGGGCATCATTTTTATTTTCACGAGATCCATTTGTTATTACTGAATTAATTAAGTTAAATCAATCCTTTTTATTTTTTAAGTATACTGTAATTAATAATTTGACCTTGGTTGCAAAAAAAAAAAAAATGGCACTCAGAGCCTTTTTGGTCTTTAACTTAGTTTCAGACATTTAAAAAAACTTACACTTGGGTTTAAAGGTATTTTAATCTTTTTTTATTTGGTTATTTTATAATTATCAGGTTTTTTCAGGGACGACAGGGTCATTTGTCAATAAAAAAAAGTTATTAAAACAAAGTCGGGGCGCGTGAACAGTTGCCGCAGGTTTTGGATGGCGGGTGTGACGTTGTCCAATGGCTAAAAGCCTACTTCCAGGGCAACAACCGATTCATCTAGGCAGCCTCTCTACGACCAGGCAGCGCATGTGGTCTAAATATCTCTAGTTTGGCACTGATGATTTTTCCCCCTCTCTCTTCGATTTTCATGCTCACCCTTCAAATTTTCAAAGCAACCCTTCAATTGCTATTTTTTTAAGATTTGATCCCTTTTCTTTTGATTACTATTTGTTTTATTTGGAGTAATTTATAAAATTAAAATTATTTTTCAATTTCATCCCCCATGATTTTTTTTTATCCGTCAGATTTGGTCATCGTTCTTTTTATTGTTATTTGTGTTTATTTAAGATGGTTTTTAAAATTTCTTCTTTTTTTCAATTTCATCCTTCTTGATTTTGTTTTTCCTATCAAATTTGATCTTTATTTTTTTATTGCTGTTTTTTTCCTTGAATTTGTTTTAGATTGATTTTCTTCATGGTTTCATCATTCAACATTAAATTGATTTAGTGGCGAGCTTTTTTATTTAGTCCGAGTCTAGAATTTAACGGATTATGAGTTTGAGAGATTATATCCCAATTGAATATAAGTCATTTTCTTTCGATTTAGTCGTTAATTATTTAATAACTCTTCAATTTGGGCTTGAATTCCATCTGCCCAAGCTAGTACAAGGCAAGTTAGGGAGAAAATGAGGGTAAGGGCAAGAAAAACAATAGTTGACCACTCAGGCTAGTGCATTGTGATCATGCTCATTACCCAGGTCATAATTTTGCATTTAACTTAGGTTGACTGAAGGGTGACTTGCTTGGTATCCACCTCAAAACAAACAATAAAATATGTTACTGATTTTTTTAAGCCGACTCATGTTTTTATCAGTTATCTGGATTTTCTTTTGCCCAGTCAAATCAACTTGGTCACGTTGGAGCAATTCTCACGTAATCAATTTAAAGCTCTGGCTATACAAACTATCGAGGTGGGAGGTTTCAATGTTGACTTATTCAACTCGGCTTAATGAAACTGGTGAAAAGTTCTCTATGGTCACTTGTGTTTGTTTTTACTTATATTGGGTTACGACTGGGTTCTCTTTGTACATTATTAGATTGCGGCTAATGTTTACAAAAAAAAACTTGCAAGAACATTATTGACATCTTTGACCTGTACTCGCAACAAAGCGTGAGCAATAGAACTAGTACAACACTAAAATCACTCTCTTTAAGTATTACTAGGTTCCCTCCTTCCACTCGATATACTGTGGGTTAGACCAAAAAACATTTTTAACTCCAAAAAAAAAAAATCAAAGAACAAAAACACCTATATGACAAAAAAAAGTCCAAATATGTAGATCCAAAAGCAACCTGGAAGCCAAATAAAACATGGTTTAGATTTAAAATAAAAATTCAAGATTATATTTTTGAAAGAAAAAATTAAAACGGTGACATATTTCATTGGGCGTATGCCTATGTAAGGTGTGGCACGCCCAGCACCCCCGTGGGTCTAGGCAACACGTCCAAATCCATTTTCACCTCAAGTGGGCTTCGACATCTTGCCTGAGCCCAACACTTTATTGGGAATTGTTCCAAGACCCACGCCAGTCTCTCAATATTTTATATTTATCTAATATGTGTTATTTTTAGTAAAATATAGCTCAAAATATCACAAGGGTGACATTACACCTTAGCCTCACTTTTTCATGAAAAGACAAGACTCGTAGGCTATAAATATATCATGAATCTTTCAAATCACAAGTTCACAATCTTTTTATTCTTAATACTTTCAGCATGAATATTTTTAAAGTCTATCTATCTAAAATATTATTGCATTTTCTCTTTCAACAAAGTTACTAATTTAAGCATCGGAGAGTCCCTACATCCTTCAAATGAGACCTCTTGCATGTACTAGTTACTAGCTACCTTGACTTACTAGGCACCACCTGCTACTAGCCACCACATACATTGGCTAGGGAGAATGGATCATATTATTTGAATTAAGAGATTAACCAATTATCCAACACACCAACCTTACACCTAAGTATCTTGGATTTTTGGACTCATTAATTAGTTTTGTTTGTGGAAAACTAATCTAAAAGCCATAAGTTTCTAAAACTTGTTTTTGACATCTCCGGGTCATTTCATGACACACAACTAAGACACACTTAGATCAGGATACATGACAAATCTACTCGTTACCATGGACACTTCTACCTAACCGGACCTTTAACAACTTACCAATCAAGTATAACTCCTAACTCAGGTCGTACTGGCAACTTAAGAGCAAAATCAAACTTGTCATCCCCAACAAGTCTTAAAAACTTTCAGCAACACACAATGTCTTTTTGGCACCCTCAACAACACATAATGCCCTAGTGCACCGCCGACCGCATAAAGCACCCATAAACGATTACACTACCCATAAAAGAATAGGTAGAATGACATTCATGAGAGTCACTCAAGGGGCTACTCCCGCCATTACGATACCCATATATAGAGTTAATACTCCAAACATACTCCTCTTATCTACCGTGAGATGGACACCAGTTATCGTAATCATCGTTCCATGTCATACTCCTAAGGCTCTCAAAAGCTTCATAAACAAAGGATTATAAAAATGGTTTGTACATGAGCATACTCAGGAAAATGATTACAACCCTCATCAGCAGAGGAGTTCTCTCATGTCCAAACAAGTATTGAACACTCGAATCCTTAAGAATTACAATTACACAAAAATAAGTTTGGACAATTATGATGGCCTGGCCGACCCGAAGGAGTCTATGCATTCATGATACAATAATTTAAAGTCAAGCTTTGTTGATGGGTTCAATGATCTCTATACCAAGCTAGTGGCATGCTTCAACACCAGCATACCTGCCAAGAAAAGCTCCATAAAATTATTTTGTGTTGTTCAATTAGAGTTTTAATGAGGAGATGTGTGGAAGAATTGCTTGAGGCAAACCTTACAGCCCTTGATGAAAAGGGTAAGGGAACATACCCTCTTACTTACCGTACAAAGCTAATACTCCAAATATACTCTCCTTATCTACCATGGGATGAACATTAGTTACCGTAATCAATATTCCATGCCACACTCCCAAGGCTTCTAAAAGCTTCATAAATAAAGGACTAAGAAACGATCTGTATACCTAGGAGAATGACTACAACCCATATCAATAGAGGGGTTCTCCCTTATTAAGAACCTAAAACAAGTTAAAAAAAAGGGTTTGTCTCTATAATTGATTTTGTTATTTAATGATTAGTGTGAATTTGAAAAAACTACAAGAGTATGATAACACTTTGATGCAGAGATCTGATATCAAATGATACATGTATAAACAACATAAGAAAGACAATAAAAACAAGCAGCACAAAATCCTGCTAAATAGAGTCATACCACAAACTCTAATTCAAAATTTTTATTACTGAATAAATGACTCTAATATAGTTTGCCTCTCTAAAATATTTATAACTCCTCGAATAAGCCTCAAAACCAACCTTAATAAATTAGAAAACTCGAAAATAAAAAAAATCATAAACAAACTAGGAAAAATAAAATTGTTAATCTTAATATTTGATTTCCTAAATTAAATAGAAAAAAATAAGAGCACCATAATTTTTTTTCTAAACTAAATAAAAAATAATAAAAACTAAAAATAATAATCTTTTCCTAAAATTCTTCAAACAGTTACACTTTGTTTGGACTAATAATGAGTCTATGGATAACCAACTAACAAACATAGTTTATGGTGTTGTACCCAATAGAAAAAAAAAAAATCTATCTCGTGTATGCTATATTACAAGGAATCTAAATGGTATGGACTTTTTATTGTGAATTGTATTGTAAAAGGAAAACATTGTGAATTTTAACAGTATTTCTATTTTTTTCCCTTTCTTTTGTCATCAATTTTTTTTTTCAATCTCCCCATTTTATATTATATTGATTGAAAATTTAAATAGTTATATTTATTGTATCCCTTAACAATCAACACTAGTATGAATTTAAAATACAAAAATAAACAAATAAGTTAGATGTATCGAAAAAAATTCATGACAACTACAATAAAAACAAAAAAGTTTGTATCCGACATACATCGAAAGAATTGATTTTCAAAAGTTTATCATTGAATAATTAAAAATAAATTACCGTTAAAATATATCCATTGTAGCATTTGAATTTTAAAATAATTTAAAATAATTAATCTATTTAAAAAAAAATACTTAGGACTTTCTATTTTAAAAAGCATGAATATAATAATATATTTTTTTAGAGAATTAGGTAAAATGGATGCTCTAATGTAATGTAACAATAGGAAACGTTCATTTTTGTGACGGCTCAACTTACGTTCATTTTTGTGACGGTGCAACTTATGCCCCTCTAACGTTCCTATAAACGGAGATGGAAAGCGAGTGGCCGCAGGTTTCCTCTCTCTCTCTCTCTCACTTTCCCTTCTTTTGTTTTTTACAGCTCTCCTCTCTCTCAAGTTAAAAAGAAAACGAAAGGAAAGAAAAGAAAAAACCTATAACAGTCTTCCACATTTCAAAAATTAAAAAAGAGAAATCTATAAACAGTAGTCTGATCTCTGAAGAAACCTTAATTTTTAGGGTTTCCATTATCTCTACACAATTGGCATTGTTAATATTAATATTTGAGTGGTGGCAAATTGAGTAAATTAAATGATGAAAACAGGGGCAGAATCGGAAATAGAAGTAATTGGGAGTGGCTTGGAGGCTTAGCTTGATATCGGAACAACCGAACCTGGCGGCTCTTTCAAACCAGCCAAACGGCCAGCATTATCAATATCATCAAAATAAATACAATGACTGGCGGTGGTGGAGATCCTCTGTGATGCAGCTGCAACAGCAGCGGAGGAAGGTACCGCGGTCGCTAGTTTGTGGTTTCATGCTGTTTGGTTTGGGATTGATTTCTCTCTTCACTGGACACGTGGCATCTGATCTTGAGTGGTACTCTCAACGACTAGTCAAGCGCAGCTTCTTCTACTCTAGGCTGGTACTTAAAAAATTAATTACAAGTTTTTCAATATTTTTCTTAGTTTTATTTTGTAATGTTGCTTGAGTAAAAGTAGATTTTTTTTTATAATAAAAATAGAAAATTTGAATGTTTTTAGAGATTGGGTTGATGTAATGTGGCAATGGTGTTGCAGGAGGGGAGGCGACGCGAAGGCATTGATATTTGGAAATCGAAGTACTCGAATTTGTTCTATGGATGTAGCGAAAGAGGGCGTAATTTTCCTTGTATGTTCAAAATTTCTTCACAAGTTGCTTTGTCTTGCTAGAATCTTTGTTTTCTGTAACAATGTTAGACCAATTTCTCTCTATCAAAACTGAATCAGTGGCTGTTAGAGTATATATTATTTGCTCTGTTATTTCTTTTCAAGTTTGAACAGGATGCTGGGATTTTCCATTATAGTTTAAACTTTCTAACAATGCTAATTTTGTACGTAGCTGCCATACGTGAGCGGGCTTCTAATGGCTATTTGCTTATTGCTGCAAGTGGAGGGTTGAACCAACAAAGAACTGGAGTAAGTGAAGGTTAACTTATTATGCTACGGAAACTTTTGACTGAGAGTGTTTTATCAGACAGGGTTATATATTTGTCGCCGTGCTTATTTTCACCAGAAGATTAATGTGTTATGTTTCGAAAATGACAATTTTGTAGATAACAGATGCTGTGGTTGTTGCACGGATTCTTAATGCTACATTAGTTGTGCCCGAGTTAGATCATCGCTCTTATTGGAAGGATGATAGGCAAGTTAGGACTTGTTATTCTATCTACATTAGTATTTAATCCGGAAGATCATTTATTTATTTCTCATAATTGCATTCTTTATATTCAACCTTGCACCCATTGTCTAATTAAAGATATGTCGCTTTGCATGCAGTGACTTTGTCAACATTTTTGACATTGATCGGTTCATTTCTTACCTTGCAAAAGATGTCACCATTGTGAAAAGGGTTCCTGATAAAGTCATGCGGTCAATGGAAAAACCCCCATATACCATGCGTGTCCCAAGAAAATCCCCTCCTGAATATTATCTGGATCAAGTTCTGCCAATATTATTGAGGAGACGTGTAAGGCACTCTGCTCAGCTTGTAATTATTCTTTCAAATCTGATAGTTTCCTGTTAGCTATTATTTTCCACACGTACCCTTGTGTTTCTTTTGAAGTTCTGGAAAGCCAGGTCTCTTTCTCCGTGGTGCGAAGTGTTTTATTGATGGATAAAGATGAATATAATGAAATGAAATTTAACGAACTTACACAAACAGAAAGATGAAATAAATGAACCATAAGTTGCATAATATTATGACTCCTGCCACTGTGTCTATTTGTGCAAAAATTGTTAACTTTTGTTTGGGTTATGTAGCATTATCCTTTTATTCAATAGGATATGAAATTTTGCAGGTTGTGCAGCTGACGAAGTTTGACTATAGGCTTGCAAGTAACCTTGACGAAGAGCTGCAAAAGTTGCGCTGCCGGGTTAATTATCATGCTTTAAGATTTACAAAACCCATACAAGAAATTGGCGAGAGACTTGTGACAAAAATGCGAAAGATGGCAAAACGTTATATTGCAGTTCACTTGAGGTTTGTTACCTTTACCTCAAAATTTAATTGACATGTCTAATCTGAAGAAAAACAAAAAAGTTTCTTCCTCAGTTTTAATGTCATTAACATAGTTGGATGATTTGTTCTTCTTGTCCCCAATTAGTGGCCAAGACAGCTATGGGTGGACATGGCTAAAATTTATGATTTTGGGATGCTATCTTGGCTAGATTCTCCTCTAGATTCTAGACCTTTCACAGATTTTCATGTACAACTATATGTTACATGACACCCTCCCCCTCCTCACACACAACTATATGTTACATGACACCCTCCCCCTCACACACATACACAGTGTGCACGAATGCTCGGATTCTATTGCATGCATTCCATTGTGGGCTGTGGTAGGGATGCTTATCAGATTGTCTTTGCAACTAATGAATGCTAAATATATTATAACTGACCATTTGTGTAGAAGAACTGGCTTCTATATCTTACTCTCCTTTTAATTGTTATCAACGAATTCAACTAGATTGCTATCATATCCAGACATTTGTATTTTATGAGCATGCTTTGTTTTTACATGTAGACAGAAATGGATGGGTGGTGAATTTTGCGTGCATATTTGGATTTTTGTGTTGTTCATGGCCCGACTGTTTAAAATTACAGGTTTGAACCTGATATGCTTGCATTTTCTGGGTGTTACTTTGGCGGGGGTGAAAAGGAGAGATTTGAGCTCGGGGAAATAAGAAAAAGATGGGAAACATTACCTGTAAGAAAAGAATGCTATTCCTTTATAATCTCCAATTTTATATTTAAAGAAAGGTTCTCTACCCATTGGATCATGTCACTCACTACACTTATCTTGTAATTACCAGGAAAAATGAGGACCGTACTTTGTTAAGATGGATTCTGATGTTTTAATTTATCCCAAATTTGTACTTGCTATATTTTAGGATTTAAGCCCCGATGGAGAGCGAGAGAGAGGAAAATGTCCACTCACTCCTCATGAAGTAGGATTAATGCTGCGTGCCCTTGGTTTTGCTAACAACACATACCTCTATGTTGCATCTGGAGAAATATATGGTGGAGAAGAGACTCTAAGGCCCCTTAGAGAACTCTTCCCAAACTTCTATACAAAGGAGATGCTAGCAGTTGAAGATCTAAAACCTTTTCTTCCATTTTCTTCCCGCCTGGCGGCCATCGACTACATTGCCTGTGATGAGAGTGATGTCTTTGTCACAAATAATAATGGAAACATGGCCAAGATTCTTGCTGGTCGAAGGTGAGAAAATACTAGTCCATAGTTTTCTATTTGTCTTGAATATGCTTGAGCTTGAAATTAATTTGTGGTCCATAATTTGATTATAATACTGAGGAATAAGTGATTTAAATTTGAATTTTCAAGGAAGTTAGTTCTTTGAAAATACTGTTGCCTATATTTTCTACATTTTCTGTGTGATGTCTTTGACAGATTTGAGTTTTTGGACCATACTATAAGATAATTCTCAGGTATTATAAGGAAATAACAGCAATAAGATCTAACTGAAAAAACATGCTTGCTTCTGTTGTGATAATATGGAAATTGTTCAGCTGCATTAATGTTGCACTGGGCTCAGATTAGATAATTTATTGAGATTAAAGTTTGAGCCAGAATGGCTGAATTGAACTCGAACATGTAAATTATCAAGAATCTCTTTTTGTGTGAGTACTTGATTTTTTTGTCATTATCATCTAAAGCCAATCAAGACATTATATAATGAGTAATTTTAGGGATCCTTCTCAAGAAAAAATAATCTAGAGATACTTACATTTAATAATATTTGTTTACTATATGATGTGTTCTTTATTATCGATGCATTATTAATTATTCTGTTTCCGTAATTATAATTGTCCCATATAATAGTATACACCTCCAAAATTTTAAAATCTTGCTTGTAACATTATATGCTGTCATTTAGTACATAAAAAAGTTACTCTTGTATAATTCACTCATTTTTACGTACCATTTCCTTGCACTAATTTTTGTTTTTCATATAAAATGGATCCAAGGAGGTACGCTGGGCATAAGAGGACCATCAGACCAAATGCAAAGAAGCTTAGTGCATTGTTCATGGCAAGGGATCAGATGGGCTGGGATACATTTTCCAAAAAGGTGAAAGCAAGCCAGAGAGGATTTATGGGAGAGCCAGATGAGGTGAGGCCTGGACGAGGTGACTTTCATGAATATCCATCTTGTATCTGTGAGAGGCCATTCACTGATGATGAAAACAGCAAGGGTGAAGATCGACCGTCAGCCAGGATTCCTGTGAACTTAAAGGAAAAAGTTCACTCCAAGTATGTTGGAGAGAACCAAGGTGACAAAAGCCTCCAGAGATTGAAGAAAAGCATGGGAGAAGAACCGATATCTTTAAGAGAGAATGAGGGTGATGAAATTTTCCCTGACTGATGGTAAGAGTGGAGGCAGCTCCTGATTAGTAGCAGGCAGAAATTTATGCCTCCAATATTTCATCTTCCGAGCATATGCCCCTTCACATGCTGGCACAAGATTTTATTGATAGCGGCATCGTAACTTACGCCTTCTCAAATGTAGTATCTGCTTTCCTTCTCTCTTCAGTCTGTGATTAGATCAATGAATGAATTGGGCCTACACGAGTCAGGGAACTTAAATGATCTGCAATTGTCTATAGATAGTTTTGCTAGGGAAACATGTTTTTAGGTTTGTCGAGGTCAATGGAACTTATCTGGATGCATCAACAAAGTCCAACTTTACTGTGCAGTCATGTTCTTCGCTCTCTACATTTGTTTGAGATAACTGGTAGCGGGCTGCAGTGTGAAATTGTTTGCCACCGCAGTGGTTTTACCATGCAGAAGGATAAAAAGCTTAGAGACGTGCAAGACAAATGGAAACGTTGCCCTTGTTGGCCATCCGTTTGTTGATTTTTATAAGCACAAGCAGCCTCGTTTCGCGTATCATGCGCTCATTTCATTTCATCAGGACGAAAAAGAAAAGGAAAGCAAGTTACGGACGATTAAGCTGCGATCAGCGCTGTTATGATAGTGAAAAGATTTTGCTAAGCTTTATACTTTTTAAAATATTTTTCTTTAAGAATATATTAAAATATTTTTTTTCAGATTTAATTAAAATCATAAAAAAAAACACTAAAAACCAATATTAATTTGTCAAAAATACTTTTAAAAAACACTAAAAACAAATCCAAAATTTAACCAGGGACCAGGGACCAGGGATCTCTAGCAGTTCAATCAGCCCCCCTCGCTAAATTTAAATAGCAACTTCCATTCAGAAAACTAAAGAAAAGCTTATTTGATTGTGGAAATAACCATCCCCACCGACCACCAACCACCGATCACCTAAAACGGGAATTCACAAGGTATACATGACTGATCAGCAAAGCTTCCTGCAATTTCAAGCCAAACTACATGGAGATTTTCCATATACGACCCTTATGGCAAACGCTGGGAGATCAAATCATCATCGCAAATAAACTAAAATTGATATGAACATCTACCCACTACATGTCATATTATCCCAAGCAGAATTTCCATTCCTACCTATCACCTCTATTATAAATATACACAAACTACTCTTGCAGTGTTGTCCAGCCACAATTGAGCATCTTTGCACTCGATTTCATCATTGCATGAGCTCCTCTCAACCATGGTTATTCCCTGCAACAACAAAAGCAGTCACAGTTTTATCAATTTTCCATCATCTACAAATGCACACACGAGGCTGGAATCCCCTGTAATTCAGCAGTGAGATGTTACCTCTAGAAGCAGTCCTACTTTTCTGACTTTTATCATGCGACACAGCTGGAACTTTTGACACCATCAAGGAGCTTTGTAGCCCTTCTAACAGCTGCGAACAACAAAGATCAACAAGGCATGAAGACGTTAATCTGCTTGAAAAACAATTGCCAAGAAAAGGATAATAAAAACAGAAGGTTCTCCATGTCAAAAAGTCATGACTGATATCAATTTGAACTGCTCCAAAGAAGATCCCAAGAAAATGGCAACGAAAAACCCAACAAATGACCTAAAGAACTTCAAAATTCTTTTTTGAAATTCACCCTCCCAGGACTATTTAAACAATTAACAGGAATAGGCAAGTGGTTCCACTTGCACCAGCGATATTTAGGGGAAAATTGTAATGAGAAAAGATTATCTTCGAATAGTTTGCATCCACAATTCCTCAATTTTTATTCATTACCCATCTTTGACTGAATGAAAAAGCGTTCACTGGACAGATACAAAGTATAGAAAGATGTCTTTCTGAAAGAGATGCTCCAAAAACCTTTGGACATTGCTGACGAGCTAGAATATGCTAGGTTGAGTAGAAATCAGCGTATCAACATGGGTATTGTCAAAAGGAAGTTGGATTTTCTACAGACCTACTGCACCCTAACAAAGGGGGATGAGGAAGAAACCAGGCTGCTTTGTATGGGTGCGAAAAAGCAAGTTACCAAATAAAAAAAGAATTGATGCAATAAACTAAAGTGCCATACTATTACATCAAATGCTTCAAAAACAATAAAGGCCATTACCATCCTCACAGAAGCAGGTCCAGGGAGGAGACTAACACAAGGTATGAATTCGGAGCTTTAAGAACTTACTCTTGATGTAGGCTGCATTTTACGGTTAGACCTTCGTGGCTCTGTGACATCAGAGTTTGATTTTGAAGAATCTCCATTGAAAACTTTGTCCTCTTCAATTCTACCCAACTTTCCACCAGCAGGAGCAAGTTTTCCTTTACTTACCCGTTGAGGTTTAGCATTTGATGTGGAAGTTTTCTTAGAGGAAAGTGTACCTGAAGGAAGAGGAAAGGAAGAAAATATTGGACCCTCTGTTGCTCCCACGGAGCTAGATAAGGGCTGAAAGTCAGTCAAGTTACGTTTTTCGGATGTATTTTCAACATGGCTTATAGAAGCCTTGGTCTTTGCAACATGATCTGTAACAGCACCATCATTGGAAGCAGAAACTGTAGTTGTCAATGAGTTGTCCTTCTGAGTAATTGTTCTACCAGAAACATTCTGTGGCTTTCCAGACTTGAAAACCTTGGGCTTCGATGCCGCTGTTCGGTTTGCGATTGATTCAGTTCTTAAAGTATTCTTCCATCCACGGGATCCTGATCCCCGAGGCATCAAATATTTAGCAAACTTTACCGAATCATTTGCGTCGTCGTTTTTGCTGCTCTGATCTGCAACATAGTGCTTGCTCACTTCCATAAACTTTCTTTTTTTCCCAGGCTTTGGTACACCGAAGATCACTTTTGATCCTTCCTTCTGCAAGCCAGTCCGTGCCATTCTGAGCACGTCAGGTTTATTACCATCTTTGGTACTCTTACCAATATTGAACAATTTTTCATGAGCAGCTAAATCCAATAAAGTTGGCTCATCAGGTTTATTAGTTTCCACAGAATCAAAACCTTTTGACAACTTATCGTTCCCTTTGTTGTCCACTGCAGGGCTCCGCACCCTAGGTCGTTTTTCCTGTGGAGTATCACCCTGAAACATCAAATTTGTAAATCAGTGCAAGCAAGAAAGTTTAAGGTCAATACACAGTGAAATATCAAATGAATGTACCTTGTTGGTAGAATGAGAGCCCACTCTTGAACTGGACCATTCAATCCATTCCCCATTTTCCCATAGGAGAGAGGGCCGAAGATGCCATGCTCTAACAACAGATTTTTCTCCTTGAACTGCAAGCAGAGTGACATAGATTCATAAATGAAATGCTACCTCTATATCCAATAACCAAAAAGCATGCAACCATGTGATTATTCATTCAACTACAGCAACCAATTGTACATGCCTGGAAATTGGACTGTTAGTGTGGTGCCATCTTTCTTGCTCCTTTCAATGACCACTCCTTCCCACCAGCTGAAGAATATCTCACACATATCAACATGGAAAATACAGAGTAGCATGATATATAAAGTGCCAAACCACGATTGCAGCAGTTTAAAGTATACAGGAGAACAGAAAAAAGGTATAATTGTAAGAATAACTGCTTTAAAACGTATCATTTACAGGCCCTCACAGCACAAAGGATGGGAAAAAAATTCGTTAGATTGAATTATGCTTAGAAGGCAATGGAGGAGAGCACGGGCAACCCTTACAAAAGACAAGGCATGAACTCCCTTTTCAACACTGCAATATTCTCTTCCAAAGTTTATGGGAGAACTTGCTATCCTAATATAGCCTTGCTGAAAAGTATCCTTTTTCTTTATCCCCCCTGAAAGGGAGATGTTTCAAGCTAAAACAAAGACTTTCATATTTTGCTGTTTCTAATATATATAAAGCTGGAAGTTTAACGTGGAGTAAATATTAGTAAAAGATTTATTTGAATTGATTGAAGAGGTTATAATCACATGATAAAATAGCACCTGGGTGTAGATAGGATTCAAAACTTAGTTATTCACCTATCAGAATTGCATCCAGTTGTGAGTTATTCTCTATATTTTACCCCAGCAATTTTGTACAAGAAACATAAATGGATTTTTTCTTACATATATTTGAAAATTCCTGTTAAATGTTGGTGCCACACACTACAGCTGCGTAGTATAGAAACATAGTAACATACCTATCTTGTATCCATGCATCCACTCTATCACCAACAGACCAAATATGGTCCACCGTGGCAGCTCGTCGCCTCTTCCTTGTTCCTTCTAATTGCACGGCAGTAATAGGGCGAGCTATTCGTATTTTTGGCGCTCTCTCTCCTTCACCTTTAAGTGTCACCCACTCCTTTAGCTTCTCTGAGCCTGCAGACAATCAAAACAATAAAATATGATCAATTGATGTGCATGTGTGGGTGCAAAAATACTAATGCTACAATTATTCCCTTTTCTTCAACAAGCTACTTGAGGAGACTCCTTAGAGAATCACTGCCAGTGGCTGTGATGAGCAAGATGCCAATAATAGAATTCAACAAGGAAATTCTCTCTGACCACAAGGTTATGTATGTATGGGAGATCAGCAAAGCCTGTGTGATGCTGTTGAACATGACACTAATAAAGATTCTATCTTCTAGGTCAAAATCACCCACATTTCAGTACTCCTGGACCTCCAGGCATGTTCATCATAGTTCATACAGATCACAAATTAAAACAACCACACAGGTAAGAACATTTACAGAATTAGCTCCATAGATACAGATATTAAGGCAACTATGCATATGTCAGCAGTTGGGGCAACACATCATACAAGCCACATCTGGCATTCTTCAAGCTATCATATATTCATAAAAAAGCACATGAAGCAAAAAGAAAGTGAGCACAAGGATTCTCCAAGTTTTCTGCATTCAGAACTATCTACTGATTCCTAATACATATATTGACAATAAACACAATGACTCACCTTCAACTGATGAAAGATCAGTATAACTCACACATGCACTCCCATCCTTTAAATCCACGACATTGGCAGAGAACCAGGCTGCTTTAAATCCATTCCCATCTTTGAAAACCTAGGAAAGCAAATAACACTGATAAGTTAACAAGGACCAAAGGCAAACAAACTTCGATGAAACATAGAAAGGAACACAAAATTATCAAACTTTATATATTAAGATTTACAATTCCAATAATGGAACCTAAGAAAAGTTGGCGAATCCAAACCTCTACAAGGGACCCCTCCTTGATGCTATTAAAGTTTTCTATAGTTCCCAAAGATCTTAAACCATTCTCAGATTCAGACACCTTGTAGCCCTTTTGTCCTTTAACATCCTTTGCAGCAGCTGCACCAGAACTCAAGAAACCATCTTCCAATCTAACATGGTCCTCAGTGGACCCCTCAGTTGGAGTGCGTGGTCTTTCTCCAACTCTATCTATATTAAGAGTTTTTCTACCTATATCATTTGATTTAGAGATCAGTTCATTATTTATTTTGGCTACTTTCCAATATCCCTCTGGACCCACAGCTACTAGCTCATTCAGTGGCAAAGGATCGCCCATAGCAACTATCTTCCCAGCTTGGGACACAGCTTCTGCAGCCAGCTCCGCAGCTTTAACAATAGCATCCATATTTTCAGCTCGTTTTGCAGCAGCGGAAGCAACTTCAACTCTCCGTCTAGCAGCCTCCCTTGCCACAATAAGGATTGAACTGGAACTGTTTGTCCCATCATCACCCTTCAGGATGGAAGCAGGAGTAGCCTTTCCCAAATTCTTCATGCCTTCAGAAACAGAAATTGTATTGTCTTGACTGGGATTGCTGTAACCACCAGAATTTACTGCTTCATCAGCCAACAGTTTTGCTTGCAATGCAGCACTAGATGCAACTTTGGCAGCTGCCGCTGCCGCTTTTGCAACAGCAGCAGCTGCTGCTATTGCGACAGCTGCAGAAGCTAGTTTGGTTTCAATATCTGGTGATAACCCAGAATTTCTCTGCTTATCTAACTGATTCCACATTTCCAGGCTGTGACTAACAGCAGCAGCAGCAAGAGTAGCAGCATCCTCTGCCTGCACTCTCGCAGCCTTCACTTTATCAAGGGTTTCCTCTGACAAAATATTCCTCTGTTCTGCATTCTGATTCCCGTTTCTGATATCAGTAGGTGTAGGAGATACAGAAGTCACAAATTTCTCTGTAGGGGCTTTAGAAACAAAGATGACAGGGGTTGTAATGGCAACAGAAGTAGACAGATGACTGGTAACAACAGGAGCAGAAACTGATTCTGTTCGAAGGTGAGGAGGCAAAATATTCTGGCCCGGACTCTCAGAAACCGAGTTCTTTTTTCTTTTCCTAGGTTTTGGATCAGCAGGAGGTTGACTGGATGACACTGCAGCCTTTTTTGCATCTGGAACAGGAAAAGTCCCAGTAAAAACACTGGTGGAAGCCCCACTCTGAGCTACAGGACCAGGAGAAACATGCTTTGCACCAGAGATAATTGGCATGGATAAGTCTTTCACAGGTGTCAATTGAACTGGTTCTGTGATAGGCAATTGCGCAGAAAAATGACCACTTGTGTCAAGTGCAGGTGTTTGTGGAGATGTAGCCCAGGGACCACAAAAAGGTGCCTGAGATAGCCAAGGATTACCAGCAAAATTTCTTATCTGTGGAGTTTGATGAGGATGCATAGGAGAAAGTGCCCGCTGATGATCCATAATGGGACCCCTTGGCATGCTGCTTGATTGAAATGTGTCGCCAGCGGGGGTAGGTACACTCCAGAGCGGTGAAGAAAGGGGTACCATGGGGTTCACAATTGTTGGAGTACCCTTGCTGGATCGACCAATAGGTGAAGAGATTACTTTACTTTGAACAGTACTCTGTTTAATTGCTTGATCAGGAGCTCTGACACCTGCAGATCTCATTTGTGTCACACTTGTAAATCAACCAAATCTAAAGCAAGATTAGACAGCTTAAAATCAGAGACATACCAGGACGTGACTGCAAAGGGGTTTCTGGAGAAGTGAGATTAGGTTTTTGACCATGAAGCCGTTCTATAGAAGAGCGTAGAGCATTCTCCCATATGGTTTTCCCACCATCTACCAGGACATTGTCAAAGTGAATGCGTTTCTCTTTTAATGTCGAGAAGTATCACAAAACAAGGAAAAGTGCCACTAACCAGATCCTCCAAATGCTGATATCATATATGCTTCATCTGGAGCTGTTCCTTGTCTGTGACAAACAAAACTAAAGTGAGATTTAGGTAAATCATAATCATCAAATGGTAAGGGTTTTTTTTTTTTTTTTTTTTTTTTGTAACATACAGAAGGATCCTGCAAATTCAAAAGCCACCCATTAAATCCAAATAACCAAATGAAAAACAGTTCAGAATATGTATTTTCTTTTTTCCTTTTCTTTCCTATTTCTTTCCTCTCTTTTGGGATGGGAGGAGCTAAGAGATCATGAACACCACCTAGGACATCCAAAAGCACCTGAATCACATCCTGAAATTAATCTTGCCAGCTCAGCCCATATATGTGCCAAAATGCATTGGCACTAACAATATTACAATAACAAAATAGCAGGACCTACATCAAAGCGCCATAAACAAAGATCTGAGCACGCAATTGCACTTGTTGCAAGTCCGTGAAGGGTTGTTGAAACATCACAGATGGAGAAGCAGAAGAATTCAGATCTGGAAGGCTTGAAGATGCATGAACAAATGGTTTCATAGTACTGGAATCCGCATGACCATAGCGCTGCATCTCATTTGATTGCACATGTTGCAATATCCCAGAAGAGCTTGGGGAGACATTGTTTGTTTTTGCCCCCTTTTCTAGCCTCACAGAAGCAGTATCTTTAATAGGATTTCCCTTTCTCGCACTTTCCTTTTCCATGGCCTTACCAGATGATCGTCTTGTTTTACGCTCAGAAGTACCTTTAGAACCACTACGCACAATGGCTACATCAGACACCTTTGGACTTCCATGAGGAAGATCTTGGGCAAGCTTGGGATCTATTTGGACTAAACCCGATGATGGAGAAGCATTCAAAATCTTCAAAGAGAAGCAAAAAAGGAAAAGGAAAAGACACAGAATAAATTGATTAGGATCATAAAAGGTATTTGTCAATATAAGGTCAGATTATGATGGGGAGGTAATAAAGGATGTGCATATCAAAATTTTACCGGGTAGGCTTTAGTGGCTGGTTTGTTCAAAAAGGGCTGCCATTTATTGCCAACTTCTTTTTGAGGCATATTTGCCAATGGACTGACCTCAAAAGTGAAGCTCCTTTCATCTTTGGATGCATCATTTTGTTTCGGATCCCGAGAACCAGACAAAGCTTTGCTGGCATTGCTATCAGCAACAGCAGTCTGCTCAACTGAACATTTGGCTCCATCCTTGTCACTTTCACTCTGAAAATCTCTGGCAGCTCTGATGACAGTAGGGGAACCACTGGCTGCTTTGCCAACATCAGCACAACTTCCACAATCTAGCAAACAATGTAAAATGAAGTTTTAAAGGTACAAAACTACAGGAACATTCATGAGTTTTTTTATTTAATCAAATAAGAACCACAAGAACCACGGACAAGGCTACCATGCAGGAACAGCAGATTAACAGTAAAACAACAAGTAATAAATGAATGGCTAACCGTTTGTGCTAGGGACAGCAATATTCCCATCACTATTATCTTCAGACACTATGGCAGCTTCATTTTCTTCCTGACCTTTCTGGTTAGTATCCTCTCGACACTCTTCCTTTTCTGAGGAGATAGGTCCTAGCATCTCATTCTTGTTTACAGTCGGTTCTGCATAAAAAAATACACAGATTGATAACCATGTATAAAAAAATACACAGATTGTTTACAGTCGGTTTACAGTCGGATTCATCAAATCAGGATACCCATATCAGGACAGCAAGATGGGGGGAAGGAACCTGAACAATAATTCACTCTTGTATGTACCAGTTATTGATAACCATGTATAAAAACAGAGTGTCAGCTGAAATAATTAGCCAAAATGCCATATTCAAATTAAAACACAAGGCATGTCATCTAGCTTCATAAACATCCAAAAGATATAGCAAACTACATGATCTGAATTTGCATATCCGCACACATATTAGGGAGTACAATGAGCTGTGAATAAAATAGAACCTAAGAGTCATGTTCTAATATGCTATTATCTAAGTTTCTATAGCTCACCTGAAACTTTGGATGATTCCTTTTCATCATTTTCTTTTACTAACACTTCAGCATCATCACCCTTGTTTGCAGTTGAATCACAAAGAACTGGACACACATTCATTTCCTTTGTGCTCTGCAGGCTGACCTTATCAATTACTTCTGAATGAGGTCCTTCTGTTTTACTAGCATCCACCATTAATGGAGATTGTTCAGCTGACTCGCATAATATCTGTCCTGCAGCACCAGAAGAAGCGCCTTTTTTGGATTCAGAACCAGGATCTAATCCAGCTATCACTTGACAAGATGTCTTCAGACCTGATAAACTGGCCTCCACAGAAATCTTGTCCACGGTTTCTTTCTCTATATCTAAGGGACTAAACCCCATCTCACTTAAAAGTGACATTTTGACATCTTTGTGACCAATAACTGCATCTACATTAGTGACATCACCAGAAGGCGCTGGAACACCATCCATTGTAGCACAGGTTACCATGTTAGCATGTTCGCAGCTAACATCTGATGCTGCAACAGAGAGAGAAACAAATATTTTAGCAAAAAAATAAATTATGCCAGCTTAATGCAATATTCCAAGGAATAACATTTCACCATTTACCCGAATTGTTGTCAGAAGCAGCATCTGATTGTAATCTCGAAGCTATGAAATTGTTTTCAGTGCTAACATTGCCAGAAGGAAGCTCTGTGGTCTCCTTTCCCTCAGCAGAAACCATAGACTTCCCACATATTTGTGATGATTCAACAAGGAAAGAGGATGAAACATGGGCCACTTCTCCAACAACTTCAGCTGAACAGCACACTGTAGCCAAACTAGAAACACCACCTGTATCGCTGCTGCTAGTTCCACCAACTTTCACTTTAGCAGGCTCACAGTCTTCAGCAGACAGGAGAGATCCCTCACACTTATTAGATAGGTTCTTGTTATCCAATTGGGAACCATTTGAGTCCTCAATTTCATCCCTCTTAAAAGTAGTATTACCTTCAACAGCCATCACTGATCCCCCAACTGTATCCACTTCGGACTGATCACTAGTCACTACGTCTTCTGGGAAACCAGAATGCCCCTTCAGTATTTTGCAAGAAGGTTCCCCCAAATTACTCGAATTAGTTTCAATGACGTTTGCTTCTTCCATAGATTCCACTGCATCTGAACAAGGATTCTCATCCTCCATTTGGCCCTCTTGACTTAATACTTGTCCCTTTTTCTGATTCTCACCAGTGTCTGTTTCCAGAAAATCTTTACTATCATCAGAAGTGTTATTTATATCATCAGGGCCATCTTTTTCATTCAATTCAATATTTCCTGTAGTGATATTTTGCACAGAGGCACCATCCTGCATCCCTGAAGCAGGAACTTTCTGTGGCCTATCATTTGAAGATCCATTCACGACATTATCGATTTCCCTTTGAGTAACATGATTAGATTTACTATCAATGGACAGACTCCCTTCAATAACAGGTTGCCTGACCTCTACACTAACAGCAGATGGGTCAACTAAAGGTCCCAAACCACTATCAGCAGATGCTTCACCTTTATGATCCTGAGAACTATCATCAAGAGGCTGCTGCTGTCCAACATCATTATCCAACACAGAAAAATCTTCCACATCCTCGCCTGGCAGAAATGTAGCCTGTAAATTCGCAGTATCTTCCACTTTAGGTGATGTATCATTATCCTGTTTCAAGATGGGCTCCATGTGCTTTAGTATGCAACCCAGTTCATCACAGGCATCTGACTCCTTAGTATTAGTTTGTATAGGAGTATTATCTTCCTGGCCAACAGATTTCAATAACATTTCAACAGATTCTGAGGAAGTAGCTTCAGACCAGACATTGTTGCGTCTTGATAGAGAACAAGACTCTGCTGCACTTGAACTAAACTGTATCCCACTGGTACCACGAGAGAAATCTTCAATCCACTGGTTGTCCTCGTTACTTTCGATGCCAAGAAAAACCTCAGTCTCAACCAAACTATCAAACCTTAAAGATCCATTAAGACTGTCATCGAAATCAAACTTGGGAAGAGCATATGGCTGTAAAACAGAAGGAAATTTGTTGCTTCCTTCACCAGCTAAATGAAGATTGTGGTTTTGAAAATCATTTTCATCATAATCCATGGGTGTGTCCCTAAAACAGTGAGACGGAGAAGAAAGCAGTCAGGTGCAATTACAGATGTCCAAAGATCACATGTCCAAGTTATAAAAACATCATGCTATATATCAGGATAGAAAGAAATACAACAATTAAAGAATACCAAATTTGAAATGTAATCTTACATAGAAAAATGGATGCAACATCAGGACACACAAGCCCAGAATTTTTATAATTAATAGTTATGACTTAATAGTTAACCCAACATCACATGTTGCTCTCCAACCATTTAGCAGAAAGTGCAAAATAACAATGCCCGCCACTGCTACATCACTATTATCCAGCCTTTCGATTAATCATGCTACTTCCTTATGTGGAGCGATTCCTCTGGTATGCCTCGTAGTAATGGCACCTCACAGCCAATGCATTGTCATGGTTATATGGTAGAGGTTGATAGTGATGCAAATAAGGGTAAGGGGCCTAGGAATTAGCATTATTGTTGATGGCATCATGTAAACAAGAGCAGAAGGACAATGAAAGTACTATTTCAACAGCTTATATATTTAGGAAACAAAGAGGTTTTTGGTCTTTAACTGTCTTACCATGCGCTATTACACCCAGATCCCATGAAACTGTAAATAAAAAATTTACAGATGAAAACAATATTGAAGGTATGCTATTCAATATTATATCATCATAAAGCAGTGTCATATAACTTTGTCTTACTGTTTTTTATCGATTAATAAAACAGAAATCCAAATTTGAATGCATATAACTTTGTTATTCAGAGAGACAAGATACTTTCAAGAGAAATTGTTCTCGCATTATAAACAAAAATGATGGATTTTGTTTTTTAATTCTTCAAAGAAAACTTGCTTACGTGTAATTTTGTTATTCAGAGAGTCAACATTTATGACAGAAATGCATCAATTAAGTTGAAGTAAACTATCCAAACAAATCAAACTGGAAAAGACAAATGACACTAATAAGAAAATTGGGACCAAGGATGTTGTGCTGTACGTGTAATTTGGGGTGATTGACTCGATCATTTTTTTTGGTTCAACAGACAGGAGTGTCCTTGGCCATCGAACCAAATAAAAACATAATGGACCAAGCCAATTACCCGAAACTACAACATCTACAGTAAAATTGCCTATCTTACATGGCGATGCAGGTAGACAAGAAAAAAACAGCTGTGAAGGAACAAAAAAAACCCATCAACTTCGCATATCCTTCAAATATATACGCGTACTTTTGTGCATATGTCACCTGAACTTTAATAACAAGTTAAGCCCCCAAAAAATAAAATTCTTATGAATTTAAAACATGTTAAATCTCCACTCCAGGTCAACAGCTAAAAGAAACTTCTTTTCGTCTCTATATCAATATAATTAAACTGATGAATGCAGCTAAATCCTTCAAAACCCTAGTTCAAGCCTTTGATAACTTTAACAATATATAATTAACAACTTCTTTGTGCTAATTACGAATTATTCATAAACCAAAAACAAAAAGACCTAGTCTTTTAAGCTTTCAAAATTATTAGCAACAAAACTAAAGGAAAAAAAAGTCTCTAACCTTATCTGCTTGTAATATTAGCAAGGAAAAAAAAAGTAGGAAATGAACAGTACCAGAGCAAGTCTAGAGACGCTACCTCCCTCCATTCGGTGACGAAACCCTGGCCGTCTACTCTTCCCCAATCGTACGCTCATCTAATTTCTCCAACAAAACCCCTAAGGAACTAATTAACTTCCTCTTCCAAACTTCAAAACCTAATTAAACTCACGTAAAGTAACAGAAGCACAGAATTAATAGTTGCCGGAGATTGAATAACACACCAGAATCTTGAATGTGCCGGTAGATCGAGTTAGGGTTCCGGTTAATTGAAAGACGATAGGTCTCCGTGAGAGAAAGAGTACGAGTGATATTATTTTTTGTGTGTTTTTGTCACGAAAGGAAATGAAATGCTGTTTAACTCGTTTGGTTTGGTTTGGTTTGGTTTGATGAGTGAGAGAGATACACATAAGAAATAGGCGGCGGTGATGGGATTTGAGAAGGTGGGTATAGGGCACGTGGATTGCTTGCATGCGTCGGATGAAAGAACGAAGAGTAATATTAAAGGGCGCGATAGAATTGATAGGGGATTTTCACACCGTTGGATTTGTTGGAGGGATTTTGGTTCAATGGTGTTGATGAGTGCTGTGAGAAAGAAGGGTAACAGGTGGAGTATGAGAATCGGTTGAGTGTGGATTTCGGAAAATCTAAAATTTGGGAACGCGGCTGCCACTGCGTTCTCAAAAAATTTGAAATTATTTTTTATTAAAATTAAATATGGTTTGTATGTTTTGAATCATTTTAATATACTGATGTCAAAAATAATTTTTAAAAAATAAAAAAACATCATTGACATATATTTTAACATGAAAAATTATTTAAAAAGCATCCGCAATCACACTGCTGACACGCTCTTGTAATACTGGTTATCTTGGTTAGGAACACATGCAAGGAGAGAAAGAGAGAGAGAGGGTCGGGCAGGGTCAGAGGAGTCCATGGCTATTAATTAGGAGTTGGGAGATTTTGGGATTATTTTTATGAGCCGTTGGATTAGAATACTTTTTTCTCAGGGTGACTGTTTAGATTTTCCTGGTCAGTACTAGCTTCGTTGCCGGCGCTGGTGCGGATTTGAAGCGTTTAATAGCAGTAGTGTGAAATTGAAATTTTAGACAAGAGAGAGTTAGATTTTTACGTTTTAAAAAATTTAATATTTTTTTCTTTACATTAAAATTGGTTTTTATATATTTTTATATCGTTTTTTTTATAATTATTAGTCCAACTTAAATATTTGAATGCTGCTAAATTAACTATATGCAATGATAACATTATATATCTTCGGTTCCCAAACATTAGACAATCATCGGATAAGAAATATTAGAATTCTTGGTGGATAATGTTCTTTATACCCACTCTATGAGCTTTGAGTTGTGAGGATGAAATAAAACTGCAAGGGATTTAGAGAAAAGGTGACAGCATGTGGAAAAGCAAGTAGAAGTTTGAAGAAAGTAATAGCGAAACATCCAACCTAGCTATGCATCTTCAGGGAGTGAAGTTAGTGCCCAACTCAAAGCCAAGCCAACATCATCCTCTAAGTGCAGCTAGCTAGGGTAAGTTTTGTTAGGATTGTAAGATTTACACAGAAAAAGAAATACTATAGAGAGATGAAGAAAAGCAGAGAAGGATTTTGTTAAACAGAGAGGAAGAAGAAATTCTGTTTTTAATTCACTGTTTTATTAAGTGAGTATTGTTCCCTTATTTGACATCAGTTTATATATTGCTACAGTAAGAAGTTTATTCACGCTATCTATTCTTCACTAAACAATACTAACTAATTCTCTTAACTGACAAACAAGACTAACAACATTCTAACCATTGCATTCTTTAATCTTTTGACATGTGGCAGGACTAGAGCCTTTGATATCTTTACATTCCCCCTTAATCGCAGGCTTGGAGGAGCCAAGCATGAGATTGTAACAGTGGTGCATTGATACAAAATAATAATCAATCTGGAGGTCTTGTAAACTGAAGGTCTGTAGTTCGATCTTGCATTTTCCAAACCTGATGATCATCAGTTCCAACACCTTCAAGATCAGAATCTGCATCAAATCAACTTGGAAATTTTCTTGAGCCATCAACAAATCCTAAAATTCCATGACTCTCCAGAAGAATTTGCATCATTTTTATTTTTTAGAGTGCAAGAAGTAGAAAAGAAGAGAATCAAAGAGTAATAGGAGATTGAACAATCTGAAGTTGAGAAGTAGTCACCATTTTTGAGAGTGCAAGAAGTAGAAAAGAAGAGAATCAAAGATTGAGAAGAAAAAATCTTGCAGAAAGTTGAAGGTTTGAAGAAGAATTTTCAGTTTGACAATATATCAAACAGATAATAGACACATCAACGAATACAGAAAAATTTTATGAATAAGATGAGAATGAAGCCAGAATCAGAAACAAGAGTAAAAAATCATAGAGTGCAGAAGCTAAGGTCTCAAGATCAAGAATCCCTAAGCTCTGATACCATGTTAGGATTGTAAGATTTACACAGAAAAAGAAATACTATAGAGAGATGAAGAAAAGAAGAGAAGGATTCTGTTAAACAGAGAGGAAGAAGAAATTCTGTTTTTGATTCACTGTTTTATTAAGTGAATATTATTTCCTTATTTGACATCAGTTTATATATTACTACAGTAAGAAATTTATTCACGCTATCTATTTTTCACTAAACAATACTAACTAATTCTCTTAACTGACAAACAAGACTAACAACATTCTAACCATTGCATTCTCCAATCTTTTAACATGTGGCAGGACTAGAGCCTTTGATATCTTTACAAGTTTCTCATGATTCGTGATCCTCCTATCTCTCAACTCATCTTCACGTTCATAAGCTTAACAATTTTCAGATCTCTTTCTATATATTGCCGCCACCTTTTTTAAGTATTATTAGAAATATCAATGGGAATGTTGCCGGGAAAATGCTCTCCTTGCATACGCAGTGATTGATGAATGGCTTGTAATCCTGGTAGCATGAAGAAATTAATACGCTTTTTTGGAGCCCATGTTGGAAGGAAAACAGATAGCTGTGATGTTCTATCACTAAATTGCTTGCCCCGTATTTTACTAAACGTTGCTGGAATTTCTCTGATCTTCTCATTTTATTCTTGCCCGAGCTTTCCAACCTCGTACCTGTTATTATCAGATTTTCTCCATTTTTTTTGTTCAGTATGTTCTTAGGACTTGTTGGGATTATTAGATGGGTAATATCTTTTATGATCTGCTAGTTTATGACACTTTAATCAAATTTTATAATAACCATCCTAATATTTATTATTTTTCTTACATATCTTTATTAATATAAGAATGAAATCAAATTTTATTATTAATAGCACTCTGATAGTAAGACTTTTCTATTGTTGTGGTGTTTATTCTTGAATTTAATTTCATTTAATTAGGTTGAATTGTTCTCTCTCAAAACAATTATAAATAGATAAAAAAAAATGAACAATATTCTTATGATGAGGAAAATATTTTTCTATGTATATGTAAAGATGTAAAGAATATCTAAGAAAACAAACTAATTTGAACACGGTTTCCATTTTGTTAACGCAACATAACGTGGATCACAGCTAGGCATCACCAATTAACAGCTCAACCTGGCACTGGCTCATCTCATGAAACCATGGCGTACGTTGAGCTCATTACAGGGAACAAGTGAAATTGTACTGCATCGGAGAAAATCTAAAACACTGGATTTTTGGACTACAAACTGATATCTAAAATAACCTGATGTACAATAAAATGTGGATCACAGTTACTGATCATGTCCCTCCTTGCCGAGCCAAGCAAGGCTCAATGGCTCATGATCATAAGGACATTGAAACTCCTCGTTAAGTTAGGCATCTAGAAAGAAATTCATACCCAGCATGGCTTCTCTGTTAAGTCCTTTGAGAACACGTACCGGAACCTTGAACTGTAAGGTAACCACTCTACAACCTGAGATGCCTTTTTGTTTGATTTATGATCGATGCATTTCTGTATTGAATCATGAAGCTTATTGTCAACATTTTCAGCGACCCACTTGAGAAGATCATCCAAGTTGATTGAAGCTTCCTTAGCAAACCTTTCCAGCACCTTGGGTAAGAACACTTTTTTTGACTTCCTCACAACCACATTCGTTTCAAGAAACTCTCGTTTAGCGACTTCTAGTTCTTCTTTAACATTTGATGCTGTGTAGACTTTTAGCTGCAAAATGTGACAAGCAACAAGTCCTATCACTTGCTATGATATATCAGTTGGCAGGCAATGTGTTTTGCTAGATTATGCATATGACTTCAAACCTCAGAAACGTCCCCATTGGTTGGCTAGATGCTAAGAAATTGAATAAAAAAGTTTATTTAGGGTAGAAAATAAAAACCTAGCTTTTCTGTAAATAGATGTTTCAGTGGACAACATAGCTCTAATCATTATATATATTTACTTCTTCCATTATTCTGGGAACATTAATTTCTTCAACAGTTCAAATTTCATATATAGGGTTTTTGCGTATAATTTTCTAGCTCATGCAGTCAGCCATATATGTTAGGCAGCATCGTTTAATAGTGCAAGTACGGGTATATAAACATCAGACCAAAAAAAAAAGAAAACATGTGGAACAAAGCTGCGTAAATGCTGCAAATTGAAAAGGAAAAGGCAATATTTGGGACACAATGAAAGAAACAGTTTGGATCAACCAATTTCAAAGCAGCATGTCAATTTTCAATCTTGTAATTTATCCATTGCAACATAATGAATACTTGTAAAAGAAAAAAGTAATGCATGTGAGAAGTTACCGCGGGATCAGAAAAGGCACCGGTGCAGAGGGAAAAGCAGACTAGTGCTTGGGGATCTGATGGACCATATTTGGAACTAATAAGTTGCCTTTCTTCACCAGATTTTTTCCGCAAGGCAGTGGAAAGAATGGTCTCAAACCACTGTAATCCATACAAAAGCAGATAAAAGAACCATGTTTAGGGGAATTTCATTCCACCAAAGAAGACATATTTGAGAAAATTAAAATATTAATACTGCCGCTAATGATAGAGAAATAGGGATGTATGGATAACGAATCAAGTAAAACTACCTCGAGGACCTATTAAATCAGAAGTAACTGATGGATTCTTAACGCTTACAAGAGATAAGAATAAACTTCACTCTAATTGATCCAGAGCAGTAACCTATGAATTTTTTCTTGATCAGATATGTGAGATTAAAAACTGAAAGCATGGCTTTTTGATAAGATGTATGCAACCCAAAAAAGTGCAGCTGACTCTTAGGTTAAAAGTGTAAACAGGGCTTGTGGCAGAACAGCATGGTAAAGCCATTGGCATTCAAACAATAAACTGCAATCACCTTGCAGCCCTTCTAAAGAAGGAGAAGACTCAGGTGTAAATTCTCAAGATGCCTGTAAAAAGAATGAAGTCTAATGCAATATCAAAATACAACTGCACATATTAAGAGGTTCTTTTGGTAATGACTATGATGTCTTCATGTAGGAGAAAAAACCAACAGATTCCAGGTAAGAAACCTTAAACGATAGATATGGCAGACCAAGCAACACCAGGAAAGAGCTCATAGGCTTAAATATATTCAATTATTGACAATTCCTAGACAGTGTTAGCCTAATCCATAGATTCTTCTAAATGATGAAAGCAAAGTGCATACCCTTCCAACTCGGGGTGTACGGAGGCAAAATATTGACTGCTCTATGGAATTTGCACTAATGATATGGCCGCCAATGTTGTATGCAGCCTGCACTATACAGAAAAGCCCATCAATTTTCATTCCCCATAAAGAGCATACAACAATTTCGGAAAAAAGAAGAAGAAGAAATGGGAGGAAGCCACAGAAACCATGTACAACCCTTCATAGTTTCTCTCCATGTCCTAAAGTAGAACTTTGGTACATTGATCCCACTACTAGTTACTCCAACAGGTCTAGATTAAAAGGACATGGTTTGACATTTAATTTCTATGCACCCACAACTCGACAATGGATGCAAGAACACTGTCCACAAAAGAGATTTATATGTAACGGAATTTCATAGAAATTTTTTTGTTGCTTCTGCCGCCAATGGTGATCATCCACTGGAATTTACTTGAAAGATTTTTTTGAGCAAACCACTAGCATAATCAGAAACAAGACTGTGTGACGGACTTCTTTACAAAGTGCAGTTTCACATGCTTAAGCTGCCAATGCTGCTGTGATAACATTGCCACATGACTATCAGTCTATCAATTTGATTTCCGTCAATGGCCAATTGTACTTCGACATAAAACAAAAAAGTGCACTACCTTATGAAACAAGGCTAACCTCCTAAGAGAGCTGTGGGGAATTCCATATGCTAAATGTGCCTGGCAAAGAAAAAAGAACCTCTTATATAAAATAATAATTAGATAGGCAATCCAGAACAAACAACCAGTCATCCGATTATTACATGCATAACAAGCGAATTATACACATTGATCCAAAATGCAGTTTTCGCACTGTTTTCCATCCGAGTCACTGTCACCCTTTCCAGTTGCTCCACTAGAACTCTGAAATTGGAAAGATGAAAACAAAATTATAGCTTCACCCTATCACCTTGAGATAGAATCTACTTAAATGGCATGAGGATAGAATAAAAAACAAATCCAAGTGTGCCCGTAGTCCTATCTAAATATATTGCACCAAGAACCAGATTCCACTCTGGGTACTGTAACATTGTAGTAGATGCATGCGTGCATTATGTGCATAATCCATATCCAAAAATTTTCAGCACTACATTCTATATGTGTCAGTCTTCCAACTCTAAAATTTTGTAGTTTCCAAGTATACATGCGAAAATACACAAAATACAGGGGAGAGGATGGGATGTTGCAAAAAATATCAATTTAAATAGGCAGAGATACATACAGCATATAACACTTCATATTTTATTGAGCACGTATAACCTAAATTAAATTTGGGGTTGCAAACACTGAAGCTTAAACAGAGTATCCAAGGTTCTTCCAATTCATCTTCTAATGGACACATTCACTTCTGGAGGAGGAAAGGGATATATTGTTTACTTTGTTCTCCTTTTTCATAACTAGGAATTGAAAACTCACCTATAATTGTTGATGGCATAAGATGCACGAGAGAACTGGCTTTTATCATTTGATATCCAAGATATTTCTACCATGGATTTGCAAGACCAATCTCGATCCTCTCCGATACCACGTCCGGGAAGTATAACATTTGTGGAAGACCTTGACAATAAAGGTGATCTGTTTTTTCCAGGAGCTACAGATTCTGCACTACAGAGCCAGTAATATACTGCAGCCATACACCTGACCATCTCTTCAGACAACTTGCTGGGGCACTGATAAAGATGATCTTTCAGAGTTTGCAGCACGGAAGTTTTCTCTGCGGCTGGTACTCTCTCATGAACCTGGAAATAGTAGCAATGAAAAGGTTTAGAGTTTAGATAACAAATGGAATGACATGAAAAAACACAGGAAACTTTTACAACATATGCACGAAGAGCAAATGAACCCGTTTATTTCATATTTCTGATCATGAAAGATCACGTGGAATAGATCAAAGACCAGTAACCAGAAGGGCAAAAAAAAAAGAATTTTATATTAGCAACGAAGGGAAAGGTTAGAGAGTAATCTGTACAAATCAAATGTTCTAATTGTGCTCCTCATGATATTGATGAGCCGCTTATTTTATAAAGATCATTTCAGGGGAAGAAAAAACATTGAATAACTACACTTACATACTTGCACATACATATCTTACCTTAACCAGGTTGTAACAGTTCTTCTCAGAATGAATGTCACTTTTTCCATGGGATGATGGAGCATCACTGGCTTTAGGGGTTCTTTTACCTGACTCAGCTGGTGAAACTAGAGCTTGCAAAGGTCGTAAAGGGAACTTTTTTGAGGAGCAGAAGGCACTTGAGATAACACTTGGGTGTTTCCTGGATGCATGCTTTATATGGGCAGGAGACGGCATGCCTGAGTTTTGCTTAGATGGTGCCCGGCTAACACAACTTTCAAAAACATTCCTGTAGATGGATAGCATTTGCTGCTCACGGTTTGCAACCTCTTCTTCTAGTAACTCAATCTCTGCAATCAACTCTTTTGTCTGGCACTAACCAATAATTTGCAGGTCATTTCCATGCTCACCGTATCACAACTCGTGAATTTAATTGGACGAACATGAAGCAATTACATGTTGATCTAACCAACTTCGAGAATGCATGCAGTTGATAGTCAATGTATTGGAGAATAATGCATATGCTATCGAGTACAAAGCCTCAGCATGTTCAAAAATGGAGCATCTCAAAACAATTAAACTATAACATATCCTGAACACTGAAATTGAAATGCACGACAGGTTTTGCTATGGTTGGATAGAAATCTTCTTCACACCTTGGTATAACTTCGTATTGTTTTTGCATCCATATGTTAATTAAAATATGAAATAACCGTTTGTCTTTGATATTAGTTGCTCCAAATTCAATTGAGTTGGGAATTCATCCTCTCAAAGATGAAGTTACCTGAGTAGAAAAATGCCTATGACCAGGAGATAAAGTACTAGAAACTCGGCCCATTGATTTCTCGAGCACCATGCGAATAGATTTCTCCTGCTGCAATCGTAATTGCAGCTGCTCAATCTGCAAGCCAGTTTTGTGGATAAAACCAGATTCAAACTTACATATATAAAGGAAACAGGCATCTAATTCAGTGCTTACATCTTTTTCCAAGGAGGCTCGGTGGTTAGATGAAGCATTTTTGTCGTTACAAATGGGGTAATCATGGAGAGGACTTTGTGTTCTATGAGCCCTTGTTGAAAGTGGTAACATCTGTTATATTCAGGGGAAAAACTGGTGGTAAGCTATCTCGTTGTATTTTCATTAAAATGCATGGTTCTAAGCTTTGATCATCTAACAAGTTTAATTTCTCCGTAACTTGCAAGTAAAAACGATAACATGGGACTAAAACAAAACAAATTAAAAGTGGGAAAACTTTCAGTCTCACATGAATTTCATTCTGGTCTTTCTTTAAGGAATGCAAAACTCGACCCCCTGAAATGACTGAGTTCCTTTCAGATGCACTGAAATGAAATGCCAGAAGGTCAAAAAGATGAATAAGATCATTGCATTATTCAATATATTGACCGTATAAAATCACAACTGCATTGATTGCAGAAATCATTTTTGTGGTAAAGCTACCTATCATTCATAGGATCATTACGATAGTCCTATGTTTTTCATTTTAAAACCGCTGAGAGTTCGAAGGAAAACCAGAAACTGGAAAAACTATCAGGTCAAGACAAAGTGAAACAGCCTATCTTGTTGTTGCCATCATATCATTCCCTTTCCAGTGCCTGAAAAAACTCGTTGATTCTATCACTTACCTTCTTAGAGTTTATTGTGTGGCACATACAATTAGCCCTTACCACTAATAAAAACCTTCATGGTAATTAGCTCAAGCGAACTCAATTATTCCTAGTCCCTACAACAAGAGAATATATGTTTCCTTTTCCATCATTAATCAACTCTTAGATCCCAAAATTTCCATTCCATCGATGAAGTTGAACTTAAAATCTTCTTATTCATATCCGAACCCACACCAAAATTCAAAAGATCTTCTCCTTCCCCAAATTAAATTTACTGGAAAAAAAAAAGAACACTAGGAATCTAAAGACAAGATCTTGCAATAAACAAGCCAACTTTGAGTCAGCATGTCATGGACAACAATGACTCATAACAAATAACAAATAAAAAGAAGAAGCAAAAATAGTAAACTATATATATATATATATATAAAACATGCCTTTTAGAGCGCCTGTGTTGTATGCGCGGAGGTGGCCAAGAGCCTCCATTCTCTCTATTTTTAGCTCTTTCTCCATCCCCATCTACACTCAAACCATCCATTTCACTATTCCTCATAAACGCACCACAAAATGGATATTAACATGTAACAAAATTGTAACTCGAAATGGGAAACAGGAGTTTGGAAAGATGTTTTAAAATGGGTTTTTATGATTGTATAAAGATGAAACTTTGAATGCGGAAACTAAATAATACTAGAATTACTGTGCTCATCAAACAGTTACCACCACAAACAATTTGGGGACCATGAATATAGTTTTCTGCAACATAATTCAATTCAATCACTTTCTAGTTGTTGGGTGCATTTACTATGTGACTCTCTCTATATTTATTTCACCTGATCATCCTGTCTCTCACTGCCTACGAGGTGCAGAGGACCGTTGGGAGAGGCCTGAAAAAGGAGTACGTATTGTATATTTTTTCTTTTTGAAATAGAACATGTGGATGTGGTGATTTTTAGTAAATTGTTTTTTAAAATATTTTTTATTTAAAAAATATTAAAAATATATTTTTTTATTAATTTATTTTTTATATTAATATATCAAAATTATTTAAAAACATTAAAAAAATCATTTAAAAATAAATCAAATTTTAATTAAAAAAAACAAATTGAAACTAACTCCTAAACACTCACTTGGTGTCTCAAAATAATAGGTACTAGTTCATTAGCTCCTGGGCTAAGCTAATTTTTTTAAAATATAAAAAAAAAATAAGAGCATAAAGATTTTTTTTAATGTTATTAAACCCAAATAAGAAGATAAATCTTGAAATCCCTTAACTTAGATCTTTTCCTAGCGCGAGTTTCCAGCAAAACTATATAAAAGTTATCTCGATATGAATTGGTTTATTTAATAGGTTCAAAGAAAATCCGAGTCACCAATTTTTATTTTTAAAAACTAATGTTGATGAAATCGAAAAAAATAAAAAACAATAAGGCAAAAAATAAAAAGGAACATTGGGCCGCATCAACTTTTGAACTCGTAACCAATTAGACTGGAAATACCATACATGAAAAAAAGATGAAACTCAATCCCCAATAAAATTAACATTGAATGATGACTTATCACTATTATTATTATTATTATTATTATTATTATTATCATTACAGTTATCCCTATTATTATTATTATTACTATTATTGCTGTTACTACTACTACTGTTAATACTATTATTACTGCTACTACTACTACTACTGTTAATACTATTACTACTGCTACTACTACTACTACTGATATTATCATTATTGTTATTATTATTGTTACAACTACTACTATTATTACCATAACAAATTGTTATTACAACTATTATTATCATTATTATTATTTTTAATAATAATACAATTATTAGTATTATTACTAGCATTATTACTACCACCACCACTACCACCAATATTATTATTATCATTTAATTATTACTACTATTAGTATTACTAATACTACAAATTATTTTATTATTATTATTATTGGCCTATTAGGATTATTACTATCCATCATCGTCGTCGTCATTATTATTATCACCACCACTATTATCACTATTATTATTACTATTACTATTAATAACATTAATACTATTATCGCTATTATTATTGTTATTATTATTATCATTATCACTATTATTATTGTTGTTGTTGTTGTTATTATCACCACAATTATTCATATCATAACCACCACCGTTACCATCATAATAAATTATTATTATTATTATTATTATTATTATTCTTATTATTATCATCATCATCTTAGCTACTAATATTATTATTTGTTACTATTTTCATTATCATTATCATTACTATTAATATTATTATTACTATTACTATCATAATAATTACTATCATTGCAACTATTATTGTCATAAAAAACTACTATTACTATCACATTTATTATCACTATTAGTAGTATTATTATTGGTTTTATTATTGGTTTCATTATTATTATTATTATTACTATTACTATTTTTATTTTTATTGTTACCACTTTATCGTTGTTGTTGTCGTCGTCATCACTATTATTATTACATTTATTACTATTAATAATATTATTATCACAATTATCACCATCATTATCATTATCATCATGATAATAAACTATTATTATTGCCACTATTATTAACATTATTATCACTATTAGTAGTATTATTAGTAATATTGTTAGTATTATTTTCATTATTAATATTACTATTGCTATTATTACAACTACTATAATTATTATTATTAGTATCATTATTATCACTACTATTACTACTATTACCATAACTATTATTATTATTATTGAAATAATAAAAATCATAAATTTGATTTGAAGGATAAAATTAAAAACTATGAAAACTTTGACAAAAAAGACCAAGGAAAAAAATGAGAAATCAAAAGTAGAAATACTGAATCGAAAAACATTATATATACAAGTTAGAATTGAAGGATTAAGTTCCAGCTTACCTTAAGTAGGATATTTCAAAGTGATTTTCTTCTTATCTTTAGCATAACTAGTCTCTTACTTAAAAATATTTGAGATACCATTTAGGGTTTCTAGTAACAAAAAAAACTAGACGGCAACACATTTTCTTATTTTACCCCTTTTTATATAATTAGTTCACCAAGATATCTTCCATGACAAAATGCTACTCCACTTAGAATTTAAGGCTAAGCTTTATTTGTTAAATTTTTAGGACAATATACTCGATGTGCTTTAGACATATTTTATGCTTATTAGCTTGAATATATTAATGTGTGTTTATCATTCATTATTGCATGATTTATGTTCATATATATATATATATATATATATATATATATATATATATATATATATATATATATATATTATGTCACAATTCATACATCATTCATCTTTATTAATCTCATTCATTATTCATTATTCATTATTCATTATTCTTTGAATTGAATATTGTTTTACACTGATGGCCTTATTACATAACACCTTCTTACACACATTTTTCTCTTAGTTATCATTGATAAGTTAATGGTTCCCTAATAAGTTATGTTTCAGACTAGCACTCATAAAACCTCATACTCTTGTTGAAAGTCTACATGGTCATAATTAGTAGCCAATGAGATTTTTTTTGATTTATACTATTTATACCTTGTAGGCCTCAAGACAACCTTTTAAAGTTTATTTTCTCAGGTGATGAGAGATCCTTTTCAAAGTTTATTTTTGTAGGTCTCTGGTGACCATATTTTTTTTTCTCTTTCTCTCTCCTCATCCTTGAATTCCATGTCAACTTTTTCAAATGACCAGACCCGCCCCTGCAATTTATTACCCTTCACAATTGATCTTTGTCCTTTTTATTACATTTTTTTTATTTTGAAAAAACCATAAAATTACAAATGTTTTTCAATATCACCCCCTTTTAATTTTTAATTTTTAATCTTTAAGATTTGGTCCCCATTTTTTTTATTATAATTTTTTTTAATAAGCTATAAAATTTTAATTGTTTTTCAATTTCACCCATTTTTATTTTCTTATTTCTCAAACTTGATCCTTATTTTTTTTATTGTTATTTATTTTATTTGAGAATATTTTTTAGGTTGCTTTTTTTCCTATCAAATTTGATTCTCATTCTTTTTATTGCTATCTTTTTTCCTTTGGTAGGTTTTCTAAATTGGTAATTTTTTTTTCATGATTTCATCATTCAAAATTAAATTGGCTGGGAATTAAGCTTCTTAATTGGGCTTGGTTCAAGGATTTCATGATTTTCATGGTCACGGGGTTTGTAGGTTAACCTGAGTTGACTCATATTTTTTGCATTGCTTTTTCAAATTAAATCTTTTTTTTCCTTCAACATTACGTTGTTCGATAATTGAGCTTCATAATATTATTCAATTTGCTTTCGAACGTGTCCACCCTAGTATCACGACTAGGTATGAGATTTTGTATTTTGACCTGTGTGGGCTCAGATTGAGTTTTTTACCTTTTTAAATTATATTTTTTCCTTAATTTTCATCTTTCAACATTTTATTTGTTAGAGATTGAGCTTCACCTTTTTCCTTTTCTTTTTTTTTGTGAAGTTATCGTATTTTCATTTGATTTATTAGAAATTGGTATTTAAATTTTTTTTCCTACGTTTTTTTCTATGAGATTATCTAAATTTTATGTCAATGGTCACAAAGGTTGCGAGTTAACCCGATTTAACCAAGTTTTATCTTGTTGTCTTTTTTATTTATTTTTATTTTTCCCTTCATCGTTGAGTTGTTTAATAATCTAGGTTGACTCAGATCAAGTTCTTTTAACATTTTATTTGTTGTTTTTTTTTTATTGTTGTATTATTGTTTTAATCATATTATTTAGATTATAAATGGAATCAATAACTGGGATTTTAAGATTTTTTTACATTGAAAAACATTTCACCCGCTGCTAATAGCAGGCTACAAATCTAGTTTTCCTCTGTTTTGGATAGAAGTACATTGCCAAGGTCAACCCATAGTTCCTGTATGAAAAAAGTTGTATTTCCCCTGAACACCTTTATAAACACTTCTCAGATTATATATTAAGCTTTCCTCCATACTTGTAAATATCGGCGTGGCTTCACAATACCAATCAATAACTTAGTCCTGTACTGTGCTCAAAACGAGAGACAATCACAAGTCGAGTCCACACATATTAAGTTCATGTACTTGTTTTATTAGGGGCCAATCTGCAAGATGGCTATCCAAGGAATTACTAGATTGAGTGCATAAAAGCAGCCTTACCTTCTTACATGTTTTATTGAAACTGGTAATCCGGGGACCATCTTCAACGACAGAGGTCATGTCCAAGAAGCCTAGCCGCTTCTATAATCTTTGCCTGAGCTTCCGGGCTTGAATGGCGTTTAAGCGACGAAAGCAGAAAGTTGCCCAGTCTTACCTGAATTTCTTACGCTTCTTCATTAATGGATTGGAAAAGTTTGGAAGTTTATTGGCTCTGGGAGAGCCCAACCACCGACCATGCTGTATAGTAGATGAGAAGTTAAGGAGTACCTTGTCTGAGATGATGTACACAATAAATACATTAGACATGCAAGTACTGTCCAAAGAAAATGAAAAAAAAAATTTAAAGAAAAGGAAAGATACACTTATGATGAGAATCTATTTTGAATTGCATGAATATGTTTTTTTTTTTTTTTTGAAAAAGAGAAATGTATAGATAGGTTGATCACATATCAGTGAAAAAATATTATACTTTTTTATATTTTAATTGTATTTATAGCAATTAAAAAAATCAAAATACAAGATAAATCAAATATGAATTTGCCACATCAATGTTTCCATAACCTCAAATATGAGATTTCAATCTAAATAGATCTTTTTATTTATCACATATGTTGCTATTCGCTGGGTTAACAAAAATTTTATGAACAAATCACGTATGCCATTTTTTTTTTTTTATCGAGGATGAACCTTGTAAACCTTTATTATAGGGGTGATAATTTTCAATTTGGTTTGGTTTTTATAATAAAAAAATAACTAAACTAAATTTTTTTTTAAAAAAACTGAAACCGGTTCAAACCGACTGGTTTCGGTCCGGTCCGGTTTTTTAGAACAAAAACCGGTTCAAACTGGTTTGGCTCAGTTTTTTTATTTGGCTCAGTTTTGGCTAGGTTTTTTTTTCCGGTTTGGCTCGGTTTTTTCTATTTTTTCGGTTCGGGTTCGGTTCGGTTCAGTTTTTTTGGTTTCAGGCTTATAAAATCGAAGCCGAACCGGTTGGTTTTTTTTAAATTTTAATCGGTTTAATCGGGTTTTTTTCATAGTTTAATTTTTTTTTTTTATTATTTTCTCAATTTAATGAAGTTTTTAATTTTTTTACTTACCCCTGTTTTATTATGTCTGCCTTTTTGCTCCAACCGTCTATAGGAGCATGTTTTTTTTTTTTTAAAAAAAAAAAAAAAACTTAGATAGAATCGCGTCTAATTGTTAGGTCTGCGACTCTGCCTAGCTCTAAAGAATGATTTTACTTATGAATAAATGGTTTGTGTGGGGTCTGCAAACATCATTCCAACTCAATTATCTTTAATTTCGATAATGTAGAAAATAATCCTGTGGCAATAAATTTTCGAGTATAGTCTCCTCTTCTGTTTCCATGCACTTCAATTGGGATCACAATTTAGGTAGGTGGGGTTACATCTCTATTAATCTTATTGTTTGGTTTTGAAGTTGGAAAGTATTTTTATAAAATTTTAAATTACTTTCTTGTTTTAAATTAATTTATTTTGTGTTTTAGATTATTCAAAAATAAATTTTAAAAAATAAAAATAAAAATATTATTTTAATAAATTTTAAAATAAAAGGTTTCTCCAATGTTAAACGGGTTTTTCAAATAATGACCACAATCTTTTTATTATTTTAATGACTAATCTGATCTTTTCGATAATCAAAAAGATACAAAAATATTTTCCTGTTTTCCCTTTTGTAGCGACAACGTAAAATCTAATACCAATTACTTAAATTTTATATTTTTATAAAACATATATAATAATTGAATAAATTTATAGGTCGGAAGGCACGAAGCCTGAATACGAGCAGCCGGTTGCCCAGGACCAAGACGAGGGCAAAATATAGAGGCCCAACTTGATTGCAAAAGGAATTATTTTACAGACACGTTCAGGGCCGAAGTGAGAGAGAGAAAAGGCTAATTAACAATGTGAACAGAGATCATATTAATCCATATATTTCTAAAACTATTAATCCATATATTTCTAAAACTATTAATCCATATATTTCTAAAACTATTAATCCATATATTTCTAAAACTAGTGTTATAACTTTTAATATTTTATAAACAGCAATATACCTATAATTAATCAAACTTTATGTTGAACCATTTAAACTGTAAATATGAATTAATTATAAATCACTAAGATTAAATGAGATTTACTCCCTAAAATGTGATTTTTATTTTTTTTTAAAATTAGTGGTATTATAGTATATATTTACTCGTTGGATATAAAAATATTTGTGTTCAAATATGATTAAAATGCCTTTAAATATAATGTTGATAAAATTATATTATAATTGCTAATAAATTGTTACAAATGCCCTTAAAACTAAATAAATGCCGCTAAATATATACAATAAAATAATTACTAAAAATGTCATTATACCATATATAATAACATTTTACTCAAATATATTGGTATGGTTGCTACTAAGATTTCATGGTTTAGCAATAAGTAATATAATTCTAGTTGGTGTTTTGTTTTTTTATTGGAATGATAAATTTTAATTTTAAAGCATTTTGATATTCTATTTTGGAATCCTACATTGTGTGTACGAATAATTTAAAATATTAATTTATTATACAAGATTTCAATTCAAAAATAAATATAAATTAGTTTTAAATTATGCTATACAAACACAATTTTAAGCATTTAAATATAATTTTAAAATTTTAAATATTCATAAATAGAATTTTAACTTAAAATAACTCAACACAAAGTTAAAAAAAACATAAATCAAATATCATTGATGATACTTATTACACATATAACTAAAAGGTGTGGGGAAATCACTGTTCCCCCACACCCAAAAGCACTGTGGATTACAATAGTAATTCACAATGCTTTCCTCTTTTTTTTTTTTTTGCTAACTTTTTTCTTTTTTCTTTTTTTTTCAAAATTACTTTTTTTTTCAACTTTCCTATTTTTTTTTTTATACATATAACTAAAGAGTGTGGGGAAATCATTGTTCCTCCACACCCAAAAGCACTGGTAATCCACAATGCTTTTCTCTTCTTTTTTTTTTGCTAACTTTTCCCTTTTCTCTTTTTTTTTCAACTTTCCTATTTTTTCTTCTTTTTTCATTTATTTTTTTTTCAAAATTATTTTTGTTGATTTTACTTTTTAAATATTGACATGGTTAACATTTTTGCTTTGTAATTTTTTTCTTTAAAATACTGTGGATTGCTGCGATGTTTTTCCACATAGTTTTTCTATTTTATTTTTTTATTTTTCAAAATTATATTTGTCGATTTTTTTTTAATATTGAGCTGATAAAGAGAATTTAGTTTTGTAATTTTTTTTCCTTTAAAACATTGTTGATTGCTACAGTGTTTCTCCGCATGGTTTTTTTATGATTTTCTCCGAAATTATCTTTTTTTATTTTATTTTTTAATATTGAGCTGGTTAAAAATTACAGTTACAATATGTGAGGAAATCACTGTAACTTTCCTTGAAAATTATTGTTGATTGCTACAGTGTTTTTTCCCACATGGTTTTTTTCTGTTTTTGTTATGTTTTTCCCTAAAATTATCTTTGTCAATTTTATTTTTTAAATATTAAGCTGGTTAAGAATTGCAATTACAAGTAAATACAAGTTTTTCCTCACAAAACACTATGGATTGATACAGTTTTTCCTCACATGGTTTTTTTCCAATTTCTTTTGTGTTTTCTTTTTTTTGTGATATTTTTTTCCAAAATTATCTTCGTCGATTTTTTTTTATATTGAGTTGGTTAAAATTTAACTTTGTAATAAATTTTAATCATGTGGGGAAAGCATTGTAGCTTTGCTCATAAAATATTGTGGATTGCTACAGTGTCTCTCCGCATGTTTTTTTTTTGTTATAATTTTTTTCAAATTATCTTTTTCAATTTTATTTTTTTAATATTGAGTTGTTTGTGAATTACAATTACAAGTCATTACAAATAAGGCTAAATCATGTGGGGAAGCATTGTAGCTTTCATCACAAAACACTGTGAATTGCTACAGTGTTTCCAACATGATTTTTTTTTTTTCTGTTTGTTTTGTTATTTTTTTTCTAAAATTGTCTCCGTCAAATTTTTTTTTTAATATTGAGCTGATTAAGAATTTAGCTTTGTAATTTTTTTTAAAACACTGTGAATTGTTGCAGTGTTTTCCCATGTGATTTTTTTATGATTTTTTCCAAAATTATCTTTGTCGATTTTTTTTTAATATTGAGTTGGTTAAGAATTATAATTACAATAAAGCTAAATCATATAAGGAAAGCGTTATAGTTTTTCTCACAAAACACTGTGGATTGCTACAATATTTCTCTAAATGGTTTTTTATTTTATTTTATTGGGAAAAACGCTATAGTTTTTCTCACAAAACATTGTCAATTGCTACAATGTTTTTTCTCATGGGTTTTTTTCCTTCCAAAATTATCTTTGTTGGTTTTTTTTTAATATTAAGTTGGTAGAGAATTTAGCTTTGTATTTTTTTTTCTTTTTATTAACTAAAAAGTTAAATCATGTAGCGAAAGCACTGTATCTTTCCTCACAAAACACTGTAGATTGCTACAAATCATTTTGTTCGGTCTCTAAGTTTTTGATCACCAACATAACTTTTTTTTTTCGTCATGAAATATTTGCTCCATCATACATTTAATTTATATTACTTATCTAGCGCTGGTTCACAATTATAACACTATCAAATGCATTTGTTTTATAAGCCCGTGGCAGCGCTCGGACATGTCATCTCGTGTTCTTAATGACTTGTGATAATCACTATTTTTCTACCATTTTTATTTGTGTATTTTATTGAAAGAAATTCTCTAATTCACGGGCAATAAGAAGCTGGAAGCAGATATATAGTTCTGATGATGATGATACCAAAATGGCTCAAATGGTTTGCTCCATTGCAAATCGTGAGGAGTGCATGGCCTGCGGAAGTTAAAGGTTTGATTTAGGAGCTAGAAAAGATGTGGTTTTGGCTCAGGTTCTAATTCTTGATGCTAGAAGACGCAGGAGGTTATGATATGGTGGCTAGGCAACCTCTGTTAGGTGTTGCCTTCAGATCAGGACTTTTGTTTATGGGTTAAATCCAACCCAATACAATTTTATATATATATAAAATTAGCTATTATCGGCAATTTTTTGGGTTTGGAATTTGTTTCTGAAATTCGTAGACATGAAGTTTAGCAACGACAACTTTTTTGAAGCAAAATAAAACAACTTGAAAATTTATTTGTATCGTTAAAAAAGTTATTCGCCAGTCAAATGTTTCAACTTAATTGAGGGAGAGGGAGAGGGAGAGGGAGAGGGAGAGGGAGGGAGGGAGTTAATTATACAATATTGAAAAAATAAAGAAAACTTACATATACACATTAGATACAGTGATGCCAAAGCAAACAAATGGACTCCTGGGATAGATAAACTTCACTCCAAAATTCTATTGAAAAGTGAGAAACACATTAGATACAAGTCCTCCTTCATCACTGATTTCTTGACCACAAACAGTTCCTTAAATTTTTAATCTGCTGTTCCAGATGATTTCCTTAATCGTTACATATACACACCATCGATAATTGATTGTCTCTTTGTTTCAGGATTAATGGAGAAACAATCTTCGTTCTGTCACTATCTTTCTTCAATGCCAAGGCTCTGGCATTGATTGATCAAGGAAGCGTTGAATGTCACGTTAAACCATGAAAACAAAGAAGCCAATGCACCTGCAAAACCCAGAAACTGAAATTCGTTGAGAGTGAAAGATTCAACTGCTTTGAGTCTTTCTTATCAGTATCCAATTGGCAAGATCAAGAACCAAGATCAAGCCAAATCAGTTTCAGTGCTAGCTAGAAAAAATAAGCAGAGGAGCCCAAATCAAAACCATCTGGTACCATATCTGAGACTGGGGGCATCCTGCTAAAAAGTGGACTGTGCACATACTCTCCAGAATCAAACCCGAAATACGAACCACTACTACTCCCCACTGACTCAAACCCACTAGTCATTGTTGTCTGGTCCTCAAAACCCATCAACCCCGAAGTTGACGAATCAGTCCAACTACATTGACTCATATTATAATCCGAACTGTGAGATATATTGGAAGGAAAATCATGAGGAAGCACATTGTTTTGAATAACATGTTTTAGTTGTTGATTATAGGTATTATTACTGGAGCAGCTCCAAAAACCTCCACCAGATGTCATTGAAGAAAACCCCTCTTCCAAATGGCATTGGGAGCTAAAATCCTGGTTGAAAATGGGAGTCGAGTCTGGCTGATGATCATGAGAGGGAGGGACATTGATGAATAATGAAGACAGGTTGTTATTATTATCACTATGTTGCTGGTGTTGCTGCTGCTGTAGAGATTGTTGTTCATCAGGGGAAATAATGGATGTGACAAAAGAACCAGCAGGCATGTCAGAGTAAACAAAGTTTGTGCGAGCACGAGAACCGCGCATGGAGCGAGCGGCTCTGTCATAGGCCAAGGCAGCTTCCTCAGCAGTGTCAAAGGTGCCTAGCCAATGCCTTTCTTTTGTTGAAGGGTCTCTTATCTCTGCTGCATATCTTCCCCATGGCCTTCTCCTAACTCCTAGAAACCTTAATCCAGTACCTGGTTCCTGCTGTACTTGTTGAGGTTGCTTCTTTTTTCTGTTTGATGAAGATGGATTCATGCTGCCAAGGTTTTTTTCTTCTTCTTTCTTTCTAAGATGATAGAGGAAGTTAAGGAACTAGAGAGAGAATTTGCAAGAGTGATGCATGTACTTCCTTTTCTCTCTCTTGACTACTGGTGTTGGTCGATGTTGTCTTCTTGCCTCTCGTTGTTCAAGTCAGTGATTTATATAAGAGAGCATGCCCATTCCCCTTTACAGAATTTGCCCTCGATATCTTCAGTTTTTCCTAACATGTCTTCATGTAACAAATGGCCTGCTTGTAAATCTATTTATATATAAAGAAGTAAATATAATTATTCAATGAAATTTCTATTTGTTTGTTTGTAAGGAGAGAAAAACTCATATACAATCGTAGTTGTTTTTTGAACTGATTTTTAACTTTAAATTAATTATTATTTTTTGTATTTTTAGATTGTCTTAATATTTTAATATCAAAAATAAATTTAAAAAATATATATTATTTTGATATATTTTTAAAATAAAAATATTTTAAAAAATAATTTTTATTATATTTTCAGACATGTCTTAAAATTCAGGTCAAGAGGAATAAATTCCAACTAAATCAATGTCGAATATTGGTTTAATTTATGATGCCCATATATACAAACTTAAATGTAATGTTATTTTCTACCATTAACTTGCAGTAACCAATAACTATACGAAGAAATCTAAATAAGAACACTCATGTATATTCTAAAACTAAAACATAGCCTAATGGGGCTTCAAATTTTAATTGCCAATGGTCTTTCTTGACAGTTCTCGAAAAGTCATTGGTTTAATTTCTTAGCCATGATAGAATAATCTTGTAATATTGAGAAAAAGTTAAGGGGCTCTGTTGATTTTATAAAATAAAATAAAATTTAGTATATTTAGAACAATTAAACATTAAAAAACCAAAATTAAAAATAAAATAAATATGGGGGTTAAGGTAAATAAATATAACGCACGCGCTCACGGGTAGAAAACGCCTACTGTGTTTAGGCGGCATCTCTTGGAGGCCAAAAGCCAGCTCCTATAATGGCGTTGGAAGCAGCATATCAAGATCTTCCATTTGAGATGATGTGTGGTGGCGGCAAAGGGGTGATTTGGCGCCAACAGCCTGTATTTCTTCTAATCTTTATTTTCTCTCTCCTCTCCTCGGTATTCGAGCTTGATCTATTAAAATTTAAAGGTATTCTACAATTTTGTTTTTGTATTAAATTTGATACTCAATCATTTAATTTCTATTTGTTTAGTTGTGAATCTCTTTTTGAATTGATTTTTTTTTCATTTTATTATATAGATTATCTCATTCTTATTTAATTTTCTCTTTGTTATCAAATAAAATAATGAAGATCTTGTAAGAATATTGAAAGAATATCTTCTTATGATATTGATAAGCATTTAATTTTTATAGTTAATCATTGTTATTTTTTTATAGTTTGATTTATTTAATGTCGTTATCTTTTTTTAAAAAAATATTATTAAATTAACCAAATTTTATAAACCCAGCTAAGTCAATCATCTAGATCTCGAGTTTTTCTTCAATTTTAAAAAACTCTAACATTGCTTAAGTTTTTATTTATTTTTCATGTTAGGAAAAGTTTGATCTAGCTAGCCTGCGATATAACATTGTCTCCCAATCTAGTAAAACCAGGTTTTTGACTTTCTATCATCAAATGGCCTTGTCGAAAAATAAGATACTGAATTCAAATGATTGGGATAGATCATAGAATATAGCAAGTTAAAATGAGAAAAAAAAAAAATATAAATGGTCAACATGATTACATATTTGGAGGCCATAGAAGCATGTTCTCTTGGATACCATGTTAATTATTAATCTCAATCAGAGTAATTTATTGGTGTTAACAATTAATTTCACAAATGTCCATTTATGGATATCGCATACAGTCCAAAGTTCTTACATGTGCTGTATCAAATCATGCATGAATGAGGAGAAGCTAATCATGGACACTGCACAGAATCTAGCAGTAAGATATAGATCATCACTAATGGGAGTCTCAACCAAATTAAAAAGGTTCATCATTTAAAGTTCAGGTTCACATTTCAGTGGCCAGTCATGATAACTGCATGCGGATGGAGGGAGCTCAGGTGCCTCTCCTCGGATCAAGATATACATGTGAGAACAAATAAACAAAACAGTCTAGATGGCCTCTATAATTACTTCATCTCTTCAAAAACTTGAGAATTAATATGCAGCTTCTTCGCTGTTGATATAAACAATCATTAGAACAATCATATTTTAAACAATCATATTAACTAACGGTTGATATGATGAATAATTTCAAATATTTTAAACAATATTGAAGTATGATCGATCCAAGCCCCTCTACGATGTATGACTCGTGATTTTCTGGTAGAAATCTTAATTAAAAGCTACCTTTACGAAACTGGGTTTCTCTTGGAGAAAAAAACTGCAGATGATAATGAAGGCAATCATTAGAATAGCATTAATCCCACATGCCAAACACAACTTTTTTCAATATTTTGATTTTGATGTTGAGCCAGGCCTCCTGACTGTCAGAGTATCTACATTTGTTCTCTATAATAGTCCAAATTTAAAGTCTCGAGAGGGGCCATGAAGATGATGCTGATAAGTGCATTGCTTTGGACTGCCATTATCATGTGGTTCACAAGGACGTCTATCATTGCATGATCGCTCTTGAAAAGCATCAAGGGTTGGCTATTAAGGCCTTTCTAACGTTGGATCTTGGAATATAATCTTGTTTATGCAGGCTCTTTAGTGGGTGTGCATGGAATATCATTGCTCACCCATGTGCATTCAGTTTGTGCAAGGAAAAATCGATATGATATTTCTCGATTTTTCTTTTTTCCAAGCCACGTCTTAATTTATCCCTTTTTTTCAATTATTGGTTAGGCTTTTTATCATGGTTTTCTCCAAATGAAGCCAAGCCACCTTGTTGGGTGGCATGTGAGAGAAACACGCAGGCATGCTTGTTTACGAGGAAACCGATTACTTGGCATCATGCATGAACGAACGAACTGTGTGGCCTTTTCACTAAATACCCTCCATTAATTAGTTCGAGGAATTATTATACATTATATATGATACATAAAGCTAAAACCTCCTAGTGTTTGATTATGGATTATGACCGGTGCAATTCATATTATAATGATGATTTTGTCATTCAAGAAACAAAGGATTGAATACAAACCCAGGGCTAAAATAATATCTTCACACTTCAATGCACATAGAGTAATTACGCCCATGATCCTGTAAAAAAAAACCAACACAGCTTATAATTGAGGGGTTTTTTTTTTTTTGGTGATTTTCATATTTTTTTTTTATATAGTATAATTACCGTATAGCCTTTGAGATCAACTTTTTTGGCTTAAGGTTAAGAGGTATTTTCGATAAATAAAAAAAAGTGGCTGGTTTGTGTGGCGCCTCCTGATGGTACGTTGTTTGTCGCCTTTCGGGGTGGTGTCCGAAGCATCGCCCAACCCTTTACACGGTGGGCTGGCGCGTGTCAACCTTCACAATATGATGGAACTCCAGTGATAATTTTTCTCCTCCCTCTCCTTTCTCTCTTCTCCACCTCAAAAAGTATGTCAGCCTGGTAAAATTGCATAGTGGTTCACAATATTTTAATTGTGTTGAATTTGACTTATTTGTTTTTTTAATTTCATCACTTGTCATTTGATTTTTTATGTTTTTTTTTATCAAATTTGATCTTTATTCTTTTTATTTCTATTTATTTTGCTATTAATCTTTTTTCTGATTGGATTTTATTTTTCAATTTAATCCCTAATCATTTGATTTTAATTTTTTTTTCTTGAATTTGATCCTTATTTTTTTTATTACAAATCCTTTTATTTTGACTTATCTCCATGATTTTTTTTTGTCTATTTCATCCCTCATTGTTTTATCCAATTGAATTTTCATATCATATTGGAAGCTTTTTTATCATGCTTTTAAAACCCGATTCAGGAGTTGATCCCCGTCATGTCCTGAGACACTGGTTCGGTTGAATGACTAGGTTTACTATGGTCAATCAAACTTTTTATTGTGTAGGAAGTAAAAGTTATATTATTTGGATAAAAAAAAACTAATGGAAAAAATTAATCGATGGATTTTGACATGATTTTCCCCTAACTAATCGCTTGATATTTTATTTGGCTAAAAAGTAAAAATGATATTATTTTGATAAAAAAAAATAATGGAACAAAAATTCAATTATAACCCTCTTTCTTTTGATTGATTTTTCTTTCTTTTGAATTTTTTTAGATTATATATATATATATATATATATTTCAATTTTATCTTTCAACATTTTATTTCATTTATCTTTTTTTTTTCAGATTAAGTCCTTATTTTTTATTGCTTTTTTATCCTCTTCTTAATTTTTTTTTTCTTTCATTTTTTTCCCTCAACATTTTATTTCATTTGTTTTTTTATCCAGTTTTGGTTCTTATTCTTTTAATTGCTCTTTCTTATCATTATCATTTTTCTTTTTATTTTATTTTTTGATTAAGACCCACATTATTTTCTCTCATTAGTTTTTATACCATATTTAGTTCTCATTGTTTTTATTACCATTTGTTTCTTTTTAATTTTTTGATGGTTAATAATTTTTTTCAAGAATTGTTTTGGTCTTCTCATAACCAGAGTTGCTGGTTTTAAAGATTAGTCTGATTTAAATTTGATTTTTTTTTTAATTTCATCCTTTAACATTAAGCTATTAGACCTTGAGCATTCAATTTTTTTTCCCTTTCCTTCCTCTGGTTTATCCTGGATCGCAGGATAGTTAAGTTAACTTAGATCCACTCAGGTTATCACTGTTTGAATATATTTTTTTATGTTAGAAAAAATTGACCCACCCGCGGCATAACGAGGGCAAAAAGATCTAGTAAAAATCTAAAAGGTGCAACCTTTTCATTGTTAAAAAAATATTATTCACACTCACATATTACTATTTTTTCTAATTTTTATTTTGGTCCCCAAACTTTAATTTTAGACGATTTAATCCTAATTAAGGGCCAATTATTTTTTATTTCTTAAGAAATGATGAAATTATAAGAAGAGAGACTAAAATAAAAAAAGACGTCAATAAGGAGTGGTGTGTTCAGTGTTTTTGAAAAAAATACACTTAGGTCTTCAATTTTTAAAAATAATACAATTTATATAATTTAGGTTCCTTTAAACTCTGAAAATCATATTTTAGTACAAAATTTTATTTTTATCATTTTTCAGTCCTTGGTTAGAGAGAAGAGAGAGAGATCATTGGATTCTGGTGATGAGAAAGAAAATCATCGTTAACGCCATTTTTCACCTAAAATATGGTTGTTCTTTGTGTCCACGTGTTCAATGCGATGAGAGGGGTTTGGTGGTAGTTGTTTGAAGCCTTAATGTTGCTTGAAAAAATATATCTAAGTTGAGAAAAACAAATCTAACATGGTTTGAGTTCGGGGTTTTTGATCCTTTTTTGGGTTTTTGGGTAGATGGATTGGTTTATAAGAGTTATAAGGGAGTTGGTAAGGAGTTTTTGGGTTTAAATGGCTTGAAAATTGGTTCTTGAAGGCCTAAAAAACACTACCCTGATTTTCAGCCATCATATGGTCGAAATCTAGGCTCGCAGATAACACATCATCTGTCTATTTTCTTTCAAAAAATATGTTGCCCACCCCTTTGAAAAAATAAAAAATAAAAAATAAAATTAAGCCTAAACACGTTGGCCTAAGCTTGAAGGCCTACCCATATGCTTAGTCTCTTCATTGTAATGCCCCGAGTGTGTTATGCTTTTTTTAGGTCTTTTTTGTTTTTAATTTTATATATAGATTGAATATAAATTTAAGAGAAAACTATTCAGCCTCATTGAGTTTATAATCTGGATCACAAGTTTGGCAGGTTAAATCACAATGCTCATGCTATTTTTTTTTTCTAATTTTTCTTTGTTTTTAATTGGTATTTTTTTAATATTTTATATATTTTGTTTTGATTAGCATCCCTCCTGTGTGAATTTTTCGAGGGGCTTATTTAGCTTTTTTTTTAATTGAGATTTTTTTAATTTTTTAATATGTATTTAATTTTTGAATATATTATTCTAATTTATCTATAATTTCTTTTATCTTTTATATAGATGAACTTTTCTTTTGAAAATATTTTAACTTCGCACAATATTGTTTTATTATATATTATTCAATAAACTTCATGTGAGTGTCTATTTCTCTTATTGTTTGGTTAAATAAAATATTAATTTTAATAAATCAATTCAGCAAACACAACATGGTAATTGTTTTATGTTGCAATATTAGATATTTTGTTCTGCATTTATCTCTTGATTTTTCTAGTTTTTTTTAGCTATTGTTAATAATTGTTTTTTTCTCATTTATTTACATGGGGTTGGTTCTATTGCAAAAAACAATTTAATCCCACAAAGAATTCTTTTTTTTTTGCCAGCACATTTTTTTTACTAGTCCATGAATAAACAGTCTCGATAATAACCTTTCTCTTCCTAAAATAATTATTTTCTCAAAAAACATTTGGTTTTTAAAACAAAACTATTAGGTTTGGCTCTAATTTCCAGTATAGATAGGAGCTGGAGAGGGTGTTCTACACAATTTATAATTCCTTTTTTTCCTGTGTTTTTCTAGCTTCTTTGCTTATGGTTTTGCTTTGTTTTTTTTTCCTTCTATTATAAATCTTTGGTTTTTGTACTTTTTAGAGACATATTGAATTCAATTGTTTTTTCAGTTCGTATATTTTTAAAGTTTTTAAAGAAAGTGTATCCTGTAAAAGTTGGATTATTAGGGTCCAAAAGAACTATTTGCAAGAAAATTATTTGCTCAAAGTTATTATCATTTTAGTTTTAAGGACAAGGGGTCTAATTCTTGATAAGAAAATCATTTTTATTGGACATTAATTAATATTTTAAAAAATATGGGAAAGTACTGTAGCTTTCCCCACGCCTCTCACTTTCCTCTTATTAATATATTATATTATTATAATTATTATATTATAGAATTGTCTTCTTCTTTTTTTTTGTTTTTAATTTTTTTTTGTTTTTTTTTCAATGATTTTTTTTTTATTTAGTTTGTTAATGTTAAATTTTTTTTATTTTGTTATCAGACTTTCATGATATGGATCCCGGGTTTGATGGGTTAACCTGGTTTGACGAGTTAACCTAATTTTTTTTTCTTTTTAATTAGTTTTTTCCGTTTAGTTAGGTTTGTTATTGTTAAATTTCTTTCTATTTAATTATCAGACTTTCATGACACGTATCCTAGGCTTGACGGGTTAACTTGGTTTGATGGGTTAACTCAGTTAATTCTGGGTAAACCCGTCAATTGTTTTTTCTATTTAGTTATCAAACTTTCATGACGCGAATTCCAGGTTTGACGGGTTAACCTGGTTTGAAGGGTTAACCTAATTAATTCAGATTGTTTTCTTTTTCTTCATTAGTTTTTTTTCTTCCTATTGGTTTTTTTTCTTTGTTTTTTTCTTTTTAATTAATCTATTTAATTATCACACTTTTATGACACAACTTTATAGTCAGACCCATATCTAATGCTCTTGGGTTCGATGTTGCAGTCAGACTCACTTAAACTTAAGTCATGTAAGTTTAATATTATTATTAATATTATAAATATTATTCTTGGATCAAGCGTTGCAGCTAGATCCAAGGCTTTTGAGTATATCTTTGCAGAAAGACCTAACACTCTTAGATCTTAGCTTTTTTTGATATTTTTTATGCAAGAAAAAAAAATTAACCCATGGCGTATGACTTTGTTTTTTTCTTCCTTTTTTTTCATTTCTAAGCCTTTTACTGTGAACTGCACGGTGCAGTCCACAGTAAAAAAGCTTATGCCTTTAGTTTATTTTTTTTGTCTATAGTTTCTTAATATTAAATTTTCTGTTTAATTATTAGGCTTTCATGACACATATCCCAGGTTTGATGGTTTAACCCAGTTGATTCAGATTTTTTTTCTTTTTCTTCAATAGTTTTTTTCTTCCTGTATGTTTTTTTCTTTTTGCTTTTTTCCTTTTTAATTAATCTTTTTTTTTTAATTTCGTTCATTAATATTAATTTTTTTTTCTATTTAGTTATCACACTTTCATGATACGAATCCCAAGTTTGACGGGTTAACCTGATTTAGCGAGTTAACTCAGCTGATTCAAATTTTTTTTCTTTTTTCTCATGAGTTTTTTTCTTCCGATTTCATCTTTTAATATTGTATGCAGTCCACAGTGAAAAGGCTGATGCCTTTAGTTTTGTTTTTTGCTTTTTTTTTTCTTTTTATGCCTTTCACTGTGGACTACACAGTGCAGTCCACGGTGAAAAGGTTTATGCCTTCTTTTTTTTTCTTTTTAATTAATTTTATTTATTTAGTTTGTTGATATTAAATGTTTTTCTATTTAGTTATCAAACTTTCATGACACGGATCTTAGGTTTGACGGCTTATGCCTTCTTATAAGTTTTTTTTTCTGTTATTTTTTCTTTTGAATTAATATTTTTTTTTATTTAATTTAGTTCATTAATATGATTTTTTTTCTATTTAGTTATTGGTTGATGCATTTTTTCTATTTAGTTATCTTAGGTTTGGCTAATTGAAGAATTTTTGTTTTTTTGTTTTGTTTTTATGCCTTTGACTGTGGATTGCACAGTGCAATCCACAGTGAAAAGACCGATGCCTTTTGTTTGTCTTGGTTTTTTCCTTTTTAAGTAATTTTTTTCATTTAATTTAGTTTATTAATGTTCAATTTTTTTCTATTCAGTTATCAAACTTTCATGACACGAATTCCGGGTTTGACGGGTTAACCTGGTTTGATGGGTTAACCCAATTAATTTTGGGTAACCCGTCAATTTTTTTTTTCTATTTAGTTATCAATTTTTCACGACACGAATCCAAGGTTTGACGAGTTAACCTGCTTTGAAGGAATTCAGATTTTTTTTCTTTTTCTTCATTAGTTTTTTTCTTTGTTTTTTTCTATTTAATTATCACATTTTTATGACACGACCTTGCAGCCAGACCTACATGCAAGACTATTGGATCTGGTATTGCAGCCAAACCCACTTAAACTTGGGTCATGCAAGTTTAATGTTATTATTAATATTATAAATATTACTCTTAGGTCAGGCGTTGCAGCCAAACCCAAGACTCTTGAGTATAGCTTTGCAGAAAGACCTAACACTTTTAAATCTTAACTTTTTTATATATTTTTATGCAAAAAAAATAACTCGCGGCATCGCACGAAAAGCCGTTGCACCGGATTAAAATACCATATCTAATCGATTGTGTAACTATTTATCTTTTTGTGAAGGGTAAATATATATTGTGCCAAGAATTAGAAAGAAAATCCATCAAATTATTTGAACGGGCACATGACAACAAGTTGATAATCTGGGCCTGGAAGGCAGCAGAACAGTCTGCTTCTTAGAAGAGAAAACAGGTTAGGTCTGCAAAGTTCAATGACAAGTTTTCTTCTAGAAAAATTTCAATAAGAAGTGGAAATTATTTTAAAGATCGATGAACAAAACTTCCATTAAACACTTCCACGTCGCAGAAATTAAGTAATATAGTAAAATTCATGTATTTTTATTTTTAAAAAAATATTTTTTATATCAATACATTAAAATGATATAAAAACATAAAAAAATAATTAAAAACAAAAAATTAAAAAAAAATAATTTTTTTTAAAATATTTTTAAAACAAAAAAATAACCAGTTTTAAATAAAGATGAGATGGCAAGCTTTTCCACTAGTCACCCAAATACGGCTTCAAAGTTCAAATAGGTATACATTTTTTTCCTTTTTTTCGGTGGGACTTTAAATACCGACCACAATTTATTTTAATGTTGTCCTGAAACCTTATGTAGATTAATATACGTTTAATGAAACAGATCCACATCATGATCAATAAATAATTGCCGACTCACTCAACATAGAAAACTCCACATCTCTCTTCTTGATACTGTTCTCATCATTGAAGGATTCGTGCCTTGAAAAACAGTCCATTATCATCATTAATTTGAATGTTTTTCGTAAATTTTATCTGTTAGACGTCTGCTATATATAATTTTATATATATATATATATATATATATATATATATATATAATTTTCTTTTAAAATTACAATTAATTGTTAGAGACTTAGAGGACGTAAATACCTAGTGTTTAATTATCAAGTGCAAATGTAAATTTGTAATATATCACTTTCGTGTTTCCATTTTCGATTATAGTAATTAAATCAGAAATTGAAGCAGAAAGAAATATGGTTTGATCAAATTAATTAGCTTCTCAAGACTGAGAATTAATTTCACAAGAACCTTATCGATACTCTAAAGGAAGATTGTAACTCATTGACTTGGATGCTATTGCCAGCTCTTGAAATGGACGTCCCCGTCACAATCATGACGGGATTATCGACTATATATATATATATATATATATATATATATATATATATATATATATATATATATATATAAAACAAAGCTAATTATTATCTATACATTTGAAGTGGAATACACGATTTATATAAAAACAAAAACCACCTCAAGTTTATTTTATTTTTTTCAACTCCTTTTTATTATTTGGGACCTTTCAACTCCTTTTTATTATTTGGGTCCCTTTTTCATTCAATTTTATTTATTGTATCGTTTTGCTTTTCATTTAACAATTGTAGTGCAGTTTCATAAAATTGATGCTCCATAAACCATGAAATAATGTTTGAAATTACAAATATGTAAAACAATGTAAGGTGAAAGAAATATTAAAAAAATAATAATGGAAAAACAATATAGAAAAAAGACAATCCACTAAGAGTTGCAATAATTACCCATAATGTTTTATTTTTATTTTTTTGTCGCTTGATTCTTTTATTTTTAATTTAATCATTTCATATTAAATTTATTTGTGATTGAATTTGATGTTTTGTTTTGATTGACTCTAACATAGGGCTCTCACAATATTAAAAATAAATTTTGATGTTGTGTTGAATTAAAAATTTTGAGATCCAATTTGAAATTAAAACAAATATTCAATTTGTTTTTTTTAAATAACATTTTTATTTTAGCTTCCCAACTCAATTTTTAATTGTAATTAATAGATTTATTATTATTTATTAACATATATAATTTTTTATTTATTCTATTAAATATATGCATGTATAAACTTTTCAGTTCGCAATAAAAATATTTAACATTGTGGAAAATCAAACTAGCTTGATTCATGAGAAATGCCCCCCCTTTTTTTATCGTTTGATACGAGGAAAATGACATCAGGAGTGCATTAATCATTTCCAAGTTGTAGCTTACTTTGGTGCAAATGAATTATTCTATCAAAACATGCTTATCCTCACAAGTTATAAGATGTTGGCTTTGTGTCTTTGTTTCCATAACTAACATATAGCAGGGTTTATTTTAGTTGTCTTATGCTCATAATTAATGTATAATTATTACTAATCAAATAAAAGGCGGTTGGTCGGCTTCCAATCATATAGTGCTCCTCCATTCATATGGGTCCCATGGCCGGTGCCGGCTATGATGCTTATTGCAAAATTAGCATCGCAGAGCGCCAGTGGTGCTATAATATAAACCACGCCCATGAAATCAATGCAGCCCATAGAAACACATACAAGAACTTGAGCTAGCTAGCAGTAATTAAGCTTAATTGGCCCAGGACTACTGATCAAGCAAGAATGGTGAAGATAGCTTTTGGGAGTCTTGGTGACTCTTTCAGTGTTGGCTCTCTCAAGGCTTATTTATCTGAGTTCATTGCCACTCTTCTTTTTGTGTTTGCTGGTGTTGGATCGGCTATCGCTTACAGTAAGTAGTAATCCAATCTCTGGGATTTTTGCATAATCATGTCTTTAAAAACTAAAAAAAGAGGGACCATGATGGAAATTTATACAAAGTTTACTATTTACTAACAAAAGGGTCCTCTTGCCATGCACGTAATTAACAGGTGGTTGAAGCATAATCTCTTTCATTAATGGTTTAACTTTTAATCACCAGAGCAAAATTATTTTGCATTTTGTCAACGAGACATTAATTATCTAGTTCGAAATTAAGTAAGAATAATATATATGCTAATTTTTGCTTCTATATGGTACAGGTAAGCTCACAACAGATGCAGCCTTAGACCCACCTGGCCTAGTTGCGGTTGCTGTGGCTCATGCATTTGCACTGTTTGTGGGAGTCTCCATAGCAGCCAACATTTCAGGTGGCCATTTAAATCCAGCTGTCACCTTTGGACTGGCCATTGGAGGCAACATCACCATCCTCACTGGCCTTTTATATTGGATTGCTCAATGCCTCGGCTCCATTGCCGCCTGCCTCCTCCTCAAATTCGCTACAAGTGCTGAGGTAAAACACCAAAATTAAAGCCATATATATGCCATTTGAAGACGGGCATGGAAATTCCTAGACGTTTATCAGGATTTTGAACTGCTGATCATATGTTAGTCGTACAATTCCAATAAATCTCCAGTTAATTATCACTGAATGTATCAATCTCAGAGTTGTTTTAATGGATTTCACAGAGCATCCCAACTCATGGAGTCGCTTCAGGGATGAGTGCTGTTGAAGGAGTGGTGATGGAGATTGTCATAACCTTTGCGCTTGTCTACACTGTCTATGCCACCGCCGCAGATCCCAAAAAGGGCTCCATTGGAATTATAGCACCCATTGCCATTGGGTTCATTGTTGGCGCGAACATTCTCGCTGCTGGCCCGTTCAGTGGCGGTTCAATGAACCCAGCTCGCTCATTTGGCCCAGCTGTTGTTAGCGGAGACTTCTCACAGAACTGGATCTACTGGTTAGGTCCGCTCATTGGAGGTGGATTGGCTGGGCTTGTTTATGGCGATATTTTCATTGGGTCTTATACCGCTGCCCCAGTTTCCGAAGACTATGCCTAAAGAGTTGCATAGGCTTGCTTTGTGTTAACTTGTGAATTGTACTTTGCTTTCTTGCTTCTTTTTTTTTTTTTTTTTTAAGTGGGTTCGGGCCTGCTGTTTGTCAATGGCAAATTCTCTTACCTGTTTGTTAATAAGATGAAAATATCTTTAGTGAAACTTATGCTGTTTGTTTGCTATAAAGTTTTTTTTAATAATAATTTTTATAAAAAATAAATTATTTTTTTATGTTTATTAATGTTATGGAAAATAAATTGAAAAATATTTTTTAGTGTTTAGCTATGTTATGGAAAATGAGTTGAAAAATAACTTATTGATGTTTTAATTTTTTTTTAAGTTTATTTAAAAAATAAGAATCAAATCTTACAAATAAAAAAGTTGAAGAAGAATGAAATTAAAAAAAAATTACAATCAGAATAATTAAGATTAAATTTGACAGATAAAA